>NC_135722.1:81732610-81967610 GCF_964656455.1 Halichoerus grypus | reverse complement strand
GGGAATTGCTCTATTCTGGACTGTGATGATAAAAACAATAGGCAACAATGGTAATAGCAACTAAGTACAAATCACTTTGTATGAGTCAGTCATTAGACATACTATGCATTTTTCCTTTATGAATCTTTTATACTAGTACTGTTTTACCTGCATTTTAAAAGTTAGAAAACCAAGGCACAGAGCAGTTAAGCAACTCATCCAAGATTGCACAACTAATCAGTGGTAGACCCAGGATTCAAACCCAGACAGTTTACCTCCACAGTTTACACTCAAAATCATTACACTATTCCACCACTTGATAATTAGTTTTTTAGAATTTACAGTTTACTCTGTTCTACATTGTCTCGATTGATCTTTACAACAATTCTGCAATATGAAGGGGACAGAAATTAGCATCTACACTCTATAGGTGAAGAAATTGAGAATTAGAGAATTTCATGCCTCTAGTAAGTATCAGAAGTGAGATTTGAATTCTTTTTTTTTTTTTTTTTCTGACACTAAACCTGAGCCTTTTCTTCTAGGCCAGGACAGCACACTGCCTCCCAACCCCTGCCTGCCACCAGCCACTGGCCTCTTTGTATCTTTTTGCCTGACAGAGATAATTGTGTTTTTTTGGGTTTTTTTTTCCATTTGAAATCGACCATACATAATACACCAGTCTGAAGTTAGCAGGGATAAGCAACCTTGCGGGTCTGCTTTCCAAAGAGCCTCCTGCCTGTAGGCAGGGCCCTGATGAATGGAAAAGAGCCAGGCAGTTCCACATCTGACTTTGGCAAATAGCTTTGTGCTGATTCTTTTCAAAATGCCCTTTACTGACAGAGTAATTTCTCAGTACAAAAACGGAGGCACGCACAGAACAATGCAAATGAGACAGAGATGGCACTGACATGGAAAGAATAGCAATATTATCCTAATGGCTCTGAAATAAAATATAATAATGGGAGGAAATTTACCCTGAAATCATGTTCATCAGCTTTGCAGAAAAGCCTTTTCCCTACCTGGCCACACCACAGGGTTCCCTGATGTACCTTCTTTCCCGTGGGCCTGGAGGTGCAGAGGCGGTACTAAATGCCTCCTCCAGGCCAGAGGCCTACAGCTCTTGCCATCACCCTGCAGTTACAGACTGCCTTGCAAGGGACCATCTCCATCAGGAAAGCTGCCTTGTCATCTTAGAAATTGTGGACCATTTTAAGGCTTTGGGGCACGGGTATCCCGCCCTGGCCCTCATTACAACTGAGAGCATTTTTCTTTGGGGTTGAGCCCACCATGATCTGGAAAACACTCAAGGGCTACTCATGCTGACAAGCAAATCCCTGCTTTCCAGAGTTGAGGCCAGTTCAGGTGAACCTCATGGCCTGGTAACTAAAATTGAACACTTTTAAACAAGGCATCTACTCTCGTCATATTTGGGGCCCAACAAATGTGTTTAGCTTTATCTTGAACCATTCAGGACTCCCAGCTGTACTGAAAGTCTTCCTGCCCCAAAAACATGACATCCACAGCCCTGTCCCTTTGTTTAGGGAAATCCACAGGCCCCGTCCCTTTGTCTAGACTGCTCTTTCCTCCTCACTTCAACCCAGGGACTCAAATCAAACATCCTCTCCTCTCTGTACCTTCCTGAACTTCTCCCTACACTGTATTTAATGATCAATCTGCTTCTTACTCTTGTTCGTGACCATGAGACTTGCCGCATTGCAGGACTGGAATGGTTTACTGGTCTGTCTCCTCTGCTTGAACCAAGGGCTCCCCTGAGCCAGGATTGGCCCTTTGCTTGTCTGTTCCCAGTTTCTTACACAGTAACTGGAAAAATGTACTCTCTGCAGCTACACCTGGCCCTGCTCTGTGGATTCATTTTATTTCCTGGCCAGCCCTGACTACTCTTAGCTCTGGGCACTGCATCATGCAAGGTCCAGTGCATGGCAGAGAAACAATGTTCACCCCCCATGAAGGGTGACAGGATATTTCCAGGTCCACTGATGTGAGGAATTCAACAGATATCTTCAGGGTTTTGAACTGTGTGCTCTTCCCTCCTGTCCCTTCCCTCCTCCAACATGCCCACACACATACCAAGTCCATCCTCTCCAACCTTGATCAGTCCTTTGTAGTTAAAGGAGATGCCATCTCTGAATCTTACCGTTTGCATGCTATTCAGTGTAATGGAGCTTTTCCAAGACTGAGGTTCCTGGAGACAGGAGGTGCAGATGTAGAGTGCAGAGTGGGAGATGCATATAGCAACTGCTTAAGGGATGGTGTACAAGAAAAATAATTTAAATGCCATTTCATAACTGAATCCCATACTCCCATGTTCACCCCCTTCCTAGTTGGTAATGGCCACTTCCAGTAATTGGGAGACATATAAAAAGATAAAAGATCTCCTCCAACTCCTGAATACCAGCAACAGCTCCACTCTAGACATAACCTTATGCTTGGGATGCCCTCTGTTCCCATCTCAGATGTTGCTGAGCACCTGGGCTGCCTCCTCATCATCTTGGGTACAGTGTGGGTACAAGTGTCCCTGTAGGTCAGGCTCTGCTTGGCTAAGGCATTCTTTTGGAATGAGTGGTGCTCCCCTCTGATACTTCAGCTCTGTCAGGCTCTCGCTAACCTAGAGGGGCTGCCATTTTCACCAATGAACCACATCAAATGAGGCACTGGGTAGCTCTTAAAGCTGACCCTAAGGAAGATAGAGGTAGGAACACATACCTCTCTGAAGTGAGGCAATGAGCAAGAAGCTTGGAGTGAGGCAGGAGGCTGTGACCTATAGAAGTTAATGATGAGAACAGAATAGCCCAGAAGGAGTAAGCAATACCTTCAGCAGTTCAGGTCTCTGCTCACTCCTAAACTCTTCCTATGTTCCTGATGTTGCAAAGAGAGAAGCACCCTAGGAAAGCATCTGGATTTGGGTCAAATCCCTTATACCTGCTCTTTATAGGCCTGCTTGGTACATAGCATGTGCTATAAAATATTTGCAGGATAAGTAAATCAACAAATCAGTAGGGCTAACACTTTTAATGTACTAGTCCTGGATGTAATCCCTGAGGTTCTGGAATCCAGTGCCATTTTGGAATGGTGGTCTGGGCATACAAGCTGGATTTGCATCCTAAAGACATTACTTAGTGATATAATCTTATGGAAGAGAAAATTTGATACTCAAGTCAGTTCATTTAACTAAACTCCTCATAACAACCCTCTAAAGTAGTAGGACAATACCCTCATTTTATGCATTGGGAAACAGTCTCACAGACTGTAAAATTGTCAAGCTAATAAGTGGAAGATAGAGGAAGCATTGGGTTTTGAACCAAGACTTCTTTGGTGCCAAAGCCTGCTACTTTGTTTGTGGGTGTATTGTTTTGTTTTGTTTTAAGTTTTTATTTAAATTCTAGTTAGTTTGGGGCACCTGGATGGCTCAGTCAGTTAAGCGTCTGCTTTTGGCTCGGGTCATGATCCCAGGGTCCTTGGATAGAGCCTCAGCAGGGAGCCTGCTTCTCCCTCTCCCTCTACCCTCTGACCTGCTTGTGCTCTCTATCAAATAAATAAATAAAATCTTAAAAAATTCTAGTTAGTTAACATATAATTTAATATTAATTTCAGGTGTACAATACAGTGACTCAACACTTCCATACATTATCCGGTGTTCATCACAACAAATGAACTCCTTAATCCCCATCATCTATTTAACCCATCCCCCCACCCATCTCTCTTCTGGTAACAATCAGTTTGTTCTCTATAGTTAAGAGTCTGTTTCTTGGTTTGCCTCTATCTTTCTTTTTTTTTCCCCTTTGCTCATTTGTTTCTTAAATTCCACATATGACTGAAATCATATGGTATTTATCTTTCTTTGACTGACTTATTTCATTTAGCATAATACTCTCTAGCTCCATCCACATCTTTGGAAAGGCAAGATTTCATTCTTTCTCATGACTTAGTAATGTTCCGTTGTGTGTGTGTGTTGTGTGTGTGTATATATATATATATATATACTCTTTCCATAGCTTGGTTACTGTAGATAATGCTGCTATAAACAAAGGGTACATGTATCCCTGTGAACTAGTATTTTTGTATCTTTGGGTAAATACGCAGTAGTGAGAGTGCTGAGTTGCAGGGTAGTTCTGTTTTTAACTATTTGAGGAAACTCCATACTGTTTTCCAGAGTGGCTACACCATTTGCATTTCCTCCAATACTATAAGAGGGTTCCCTTTCTTCACATTCTCGCCAACACCAGCTGTTTTTTTGTGTTGTTGATTTTAGCCATTTTGGCAGGTGTGAGATGAACTCACTGTAGTTTAGATGTCCATTATCCTGATGACCAGTGATGTTGAGCATCTTTTCATGTGTCTGTTGTCCATCTGTATATTTTCTTTGAAAAAATGTCTATTCATGTCTTCTGTCCATTTTTAATTGGATTATTTGTTTTTTGGGTGCTGAATTTTATAAGCTATTTATATATTTTGGATACTAATCTTTTATCGGATATGTCATTTGCAAATATCTTCTACCATTCCATAGGTTGCTTTTTAGTTTTGTTGATGTTTCTTCTGCTGTGCAGAAACTTTTTATTTTGATGAAGTCCCAATAGTTTATTTTTGATTTGTTTCCCTTGCCTTGGGAGACAAATCTAGAAAGAAGTTACTATAGCCAATGTCAAAAAGATTACTGCCTGTGTTCTCGTCTAGAATTTTTATCGTTTCAGGTCTCACATTTAGGTCTTGAATCCACTTAGAATTTATTTTTGTGTTTGGTGTAAGAAAGTGGTCCAGTTTCATTCTTCTGCATGTTGTTGACCAATGTTCACAACACAATTTGTTGAAGAGACTGTTTTTTTCCCACCAGATATTCTTTCCTATTTTGTTTAAGATTAATTGACCATATAGTTGTGGGTTCATTTCTGGGTTTTCTATTCTGTTCCACTGATCTATGTGTCTATTTTTGTGCCAGTACCATACTGTTTTGATCACTACAGCTTTGTAATTTTTGTGCTAGTACTGTACCGTTTTGACCACTATGAATTCTGGATTGTAGTTCTTCCAGCTTTCCCTTTCTTTTTCAAGATTGTTTTGGCTATTTGGGGTTTTTGTGGTTCCATACAAATTTTAGGATTGTTTGTTTTAGCACTGTGAAAAATGCTGTTGGTATCCTGATAGGGATTTCATTAAATGTGTAGGTTGGTTTGGGTAGTATGAACATATTAATATTTGTTCTTCCAATCCATGAGCATGGGATGTCTTTCCATTCCTTTATGTCATACTCAATTTCTTCCATCAGTGTCTTATAGTTTTCAGAGTACAGGTCTTTCACCTCTTTGGTTAGGTTTATTCCTAGGTATTTTATTGTTTTTGGTGCAATTGTAAATGGGATTGACTCTTTAATATTTCTTTTTGCTACTTCATTATTGGTGTATAGAAATGCAACAGATTTCTGTACATTGATTTTGTATCCTGTGTCTTTACTAAATTCCTTTATCAGTTCTAGCAGTTTTTTTGGTGGGATCTTTATGGTTTTCTATATAGAGCATCATGTCATCTGCAAACAGTGAAAGTTTTACTTCTTCCTTGCCAATTTGGATGCCTTTTATTTCTTTTTGTTGTCTGATTGCTGTGGCTAGGACTTCCAGTACTATGTTGAATAAGTGGTGAGAGTGAACATACCTGTCTTGTTCCTGACTATGGAGGAAAATCTCCATTGTTCCCCATTTAGGATGATATTAGCTATGGATTTCTCATAGATGGCCTTTACTAAGTTGAGGAATGTTCCCTCTAACCCTACTTTTTGAGTGTTTTTATCATGAATGGATGTTGTACTTTGTCAAATGCTTTTTCTGCACCTATTGAAATGATCATATGGTTCTTATCCTTTCTCTTATTAATGTGATGTATCACATTGATTTACAAATATTGAACCACCCTCGCAACCCAAGAATAAAATCCCACTTAATTGTGGTGGATGAATTTTTTAATGTATTTTTTGATTTGGTTTGCTACTATTTAGTTGAGGATTTTTGCATCTATGTTCATCAGAGATACAGGCCTATAGTTCTCTTTTTTAGTGGAGTCTTTATCTAGTTTTGGTATCAGGGTAATGCTGAACTCATAGAATGAATTTTGACGTTTCCTGCCTTTTCTATTTTTTGGAACAGTTTGAGAAGAATAGGTATTCATTCTTTTTTAAATCTTTGGTAGAATTCTCCTGTGAAGCTATCTGTTCCTGGACTTTTGTTTGCCAGGAGTTTTTTGATTATGGATTCAATTTTTTTGCTAATTATAAGTCTGTTCAGTTTTCTATTTCTTCCTGTTATATGTTTCTAGGAATTTATCTATTTCTTCCAGGTTATTCAATTTGTTGGCATATAGTTTTTCACAATATTGCCTCATAATTGCTTGTATTTCTGTGGTGTTGGTTGTTATTTCTCCTCTTTTATTTGTTATTTTATTTATTTGGGTCCTTTCTGTTTTCTTCTTGATAAGTCTGGCTAGGGGTTTATCAATTTTATTAACTTTTTTCAAAGACCCAGCTCCTTGTTTCATTGATCATTTCTATTTTGTTTTTTTGTTTGTTTGCTTTGTTTTGTTTTTAGTTTCTACATCTTTTTTTTCCTGCTCTCATTATTATTCCCTTCCTTCTGCTGGCTTTAGGCTTTGTTTGTTGTTCTTTTTCTAGCTCCTTTAGGCGTAAAGTTAGATTTTTTGAAATTTTCTTGCTTCTTGAGGTAGGCCTGTATTGGTATATCTTTCCCTCTTAGGACTGCTTTTGTTGCATCCCAAAGGTTTTGGACTGTTGTGTTTTCATTTCCATTTGTTTTCTGGTTGACTCATTCATTGTTTAGTAGGGTGTTATTTACCCGCCTTGTGGTTGATTTCTAGTTTCATAGTGTTGTAGTCAGAAAAAGTGCATGGTGAGACTTCAATATTCTTATACTTGTAGAGGCTTGTTTTGTGACCTTATTTGTGATCTATTCTGGAGAATGTTTCATGTACATTTGAAAAGGATGTGTATTTTGCTGTTTTAGTAAGGAATATTCTGAATACATACCTTAAGCCTATCTGGTCCAGTGTGTCATTCAAAGCCATTGTTTCCTTCTTTATTTTCTGTTTAGATGATCTATCCATTGATGTAAGTGGGGTGTTAAAGTCCCCTAATATTATTGTATTATTATCAGTGAGTTCCTTTATGTTTGTTATTAACTTATATTTGGGTGCTCCCTTGTTGGGTTCATAAATATTTGCAATTATTATATCTTCTTGTCGGATTATTCCTTTTATTATTATATAGTTCCCTTTGTCTCGTTACTGACTTTGTTTTAAAGTCTAGCTTTTCTGATAATAAGTATTGCTACTCTGGCTTTCTTTTGACAGCTATCTACATGATAAATACTTCTCCATCCACTCACTTTCAATCTGCAGGTGTCTTTAGGTCTGAAATGAGTCTCTTGTAGGCAGCATATAGATGGGTCTTATTTTTTTATCCATTCTGACACCCTATGTGTTTTGATTGGAGCATTTAGTCCATTTACTTTCACAGTTATTATTGATAGATATATATTTATTCCCATTTTATTATTTGTTTTGTGGTTGTTTCTGGTAATTTTCTCTGATCCTTTCTTGTCTTTCTCTTTTTCATGTTTTGCTGATTTTATCTAGTGATATATTTGGATTCTCTTTATCCTTTGCATGTTTATTAATGGTTTTTAATATATGGTAACCATTAGGTTTGTATGTAACCACTTCTGTAAGTAGCAGTTTATATTAAGTTGATGGTCATTAAATTTGAACCCATTCTTTACTCCACTCCTCCCTACATTTTAGGTATATGCTATTATATTTTATACCATATTTTTGTGAGTTCCTTGACCAATGACTTTTTATAGAAATATTAATTTTACTGCTTTTGTGTTTCCTTTCCTTATACTGTCACTTTTGGTCTCTCCTTTCTACTGAAAGAGTCCCTTTTAATATTTCTTGAAGGGCTGGTTTAATGGTCATGAGCTCCTTTAGTTTTGTTTGTCTGGGAAACTCTTTTTCTCTCCTTCTAGTCTTAATGATAGCCTTGTTGGATAGAATATTGTTGGCTGCAGATTTTTCCCATTCACCACTTTGAATATATCATGCCACTCCCTTGTGGCTTACCAAGTTTCTGTTGAAAAATATACAGCTAGCCTTATGGGTTTTCTCTTGTAAGTTAATGACATCTTTTTTCTTGCTGCTTTTAAGATTTTTTTCTTTATCACTACATATTGCAAATTTAATTATAATATGTCTTGGTGTGGGTCTACCTTTGTTGATTTTGATGGGAGTTCTTTGTGCCTCCTGGATCTAGATGCTTGTTTCCTTCCCCAAATTAGGGAAGTTTTTAGGCATTATTTCTTCCCCCTTTTCTCTCTCTTCTTCTTCTGGGACTCTTATAACACAAATGTTATTATATTTGATGGAGTCACTGAATTCCCTAAGTCTATTCTCATTTTGCATAATTCTTTCTTTTGTTCTTCTTCATTTCTTTCTATTACTTTGTCTTCTAAGTCATTAATTCATTCTTCTGCTTCTCCTAGCCTTGTTCATTGTATCAAGCATGTTTCTAATCTTGTTTATTACATTCTTCATCTCTGATTGATTATTTTTAAACTCTTTTAGATCTGTGGTAATGGTCTCACTGATGTCTTCAATTCTTTTCTCAGGCCTCATGAGTATCCTTATGATCATTGTATTAAATTCTTCATCAGGCATGTTACTTATATCTGTTTCACTTAGATCTTTGACTATGGCCTTATCTTGTTCATTCACTTGGGATAAATTCCTCTATCTTCTAATTTTGTCTCTGCTTTCTTCTCTGTGTTAGAAAAGCCAGTTATTCCTCCTGCTCCTGAAAGCAATGGCCTTTTGAAGAAGAGGTCCTGTAGTGGCCAGGGCCTGGCATTTCCGGGAGTGCCTCCAGTGTGTGTTGTGTGCACTCTGCTGTTGTGTTCTGACTGCCCTCTCTCCCAGAGTAGCACAGTGCCCTCTGGGATGTATACCTGCCAAGCACACTGACCTTTAAAATTTCAGGCTTTAAGCCCTCAGGTTGCAAGAGCTCACAAAATTCAGCTCACTCATTTTCCAAGCCAATGGCTATAGGGAAGTGCTCTCCTTGTGCATTCCCCTGTGTTCCTCACTCTCACACCCTTCTCCCATACCAGGACTTCCTCCCATCGATAGCAGCCAGGATTTCATTTCTCCTGTAAACCACATCTCTGTACTTCCTACCTTCTTTGATGTGGCCTCTTCTGTCCTTTTAATTGTGGAATTTGTTCTGTCAGTTCTTCAGGTTGATTTCTGGGGGTATTTAGGATGATTTGATAGTTATCTAGTTGCATTTGTGGGGTGAGGTGAACCTTGGGTCCTCCTACTCCACTACAAATTCAAATTTTGCTACTTTGGACCAGATTATATACTGTTTCACTTTAACAATACTTAAACTCAGTATTCTCATTTATAGCACAGGGAAATAAACAGCCAACTCATGGGGTTGTGAGGATTAAGTAAAATAACATAAGAAAAGCACCAAGAATCATTTCTGTGCAGTGGATGCTTAATAACTAACAATTATTGCTTTGTCCTTTGCAGGAGAGATATATCTACAAGATAGATGGTATTGTTACAACCTTGTAAATGAGGTCAAAATCTATTTTTATTTATTTATTTATTTATTTATTTTTAAGATTTTATTTATTTATTTGAGAGAGAGAGAGCACATGAGAGGGGGAGGGCCAGAGGGAGAAGCAGACTCTCCGCCGAGCAGGGAGCCTGATGTGGGACTCGATCCTGGGACTCCAGGATCATGACCTGAGCCGAAGGCAGTCACTTAACCAACTGAGCCACCCAGGCGCCCTCAAAATCTATTTTTAATCCCATAATTTACCCACCATCCTGGCTACCACATTTACGCACTTATTTACACCCCAACTTATTCAAGAAAGGATTTAAAGCAGGTTATAAGAATACATACAGCTCAATAAGTTAAATTAAAATTTAAATGATGTGAAAGAAGATACAAGCACAAAGATAAAATGAGAGTAGAAAATCTAAGGTAAGGCCAGGAGTGAATCAGTATGCAAAATGCAAAGCCTATGGCCCTAAAAAGTTACTATTTGTGTATTTCTATATGTTTACTATCTGTGGGCCCACCTTTGGCTCTAAGATTTCTAGAAGTTAAAGTAAAGAAGGAAATTCAAACATTTTTATGGTGTGCCTAAAGTTTTCTTTCCTAAGAGAAATGAAAACTTTCCTTCAGTGGAGATCAAGGATATTTCTCAATAGAGAGGATGCTGTTCTCTCTCACACTCTACCATACAAACAAGCTCCAACACTCAAAGCTACCTCTATTCAGGATAAATACGGATCTGTCTTTGATGACATTCCAGATTGGCATCTGAGTGTAATTATTAATAGTGTCCCCTTTCACTATCAGTTTTTGTGACATGGTCAGCCTACTTCTCAATCCCATTGCCTGTGCTTTCCCCATGTCTTTGCATTCAAAATCCATCTTCAAGCCTAGTCCAACTGACTACACCTTTCAGAGAAAGCAATTTCTCTTTTTTTCTGAAATCCCACAGGAGAGTGTGTGTGTATTGGGAAGAGGAATGAATGTAGCTTACAGTCTATGGACATGACCTTCCTAAACCACCTTAAAAATGTACATAAAATGGTTGTTAAGTGCAAATGTGAAATTTCTGAGTCAAGTCTCCATAGTTTTCATCAGCAAAGGGATCTGTCATCACAAGATACCTGATTCATGACCTACACAATGGC
This sequence comes from Halichoerus grypus, assembly GCF_964656455.1. Lineage (NCBI taxonomy): Eukaryota > Metazoa > Chordata > Mammalia > Carnivora > Phocidae > Halichoerus > Halichoerus grypus. The sequence goes on along the minus strand of NC_135722.1, from coordinate 81,956,834 downwards.
CACTGGGCTAATCTCACTAACCCTGCCTTGTCTAGAGCTTTTCAAGATGACTTGCATTTGTCAGAGCAGAGAGGGGAACAGTATTCTTGAGGTCATGCTGAAGATCAGTAGTTGGGATGGAATAAAGACCCAGGTCTGTGGTCAGGTTCTGTCTTCTGGATTCTCCAGTCTTGGAAAATAGCCTGAAGAAGTCACCAAAATAAGAGAAACCAATGGAGTCACTTGAGGTACTAAAGTAACTCTCTTGCACCCTTGCTTCTTCAGGACTAGAGGCAGTAAAGCTGCCATACTATTCTAGTCACATAGCACTGCACTATCCCTTTACACATTTTCCACATTTTGGAAATATTCCCTTTGGTAAAGTCACTTGAATTACCACATTTGAGTGTCCCATCTCTCTCTTACTAGACTTGACTGACAAAGACACGATATAATAATTCCCATAACAAATGTATGCACAGGAGCCAAATAGGATAGTGACTAAAATGTGTGGTACACAAGACTTGTGTGAGGGTGACCAACCTTCTGCCCTGGAATCACATGTATAATTTCAAGCATCACATCTGACAAGTTGATTAAAAGAAGGTAGAAATACATATTTTTCTCATTTATTCTCATAGCTAATTTAAAAAGCAATTGTATAAAACAATAATATATATAATGTATCACTGTACTTATGATATATAGAAATACAATATACATTGTATATTGTGTGTAATGTGTTTTCCAATAACAAAACAAAGGAAGTAAGTGGAAGTGAAATGTATTGGATTAAGGTTATAGTAAAGTAATATTTAAAATAATGGACTTTTATAGTTTTTGTTTTAATTCCAGTTAGTTAATATACAGTGTTTTATTAATTTCAGGTGTATAGTATAGTGATTCAACAATTCCATACATCACCCAGTGCTCATCACAAGTGCACTCCTTAATATTGGATTGTTGGATTTGTAACATCAACAGATATAATGTGTATAACAATAAAACTACAAAAAGGGGGAAAGGGAATAGAGCTACATAAAAGTAATATTTCTATATATCACTGAGATTAGGTAATTATGAATCAGAAACTGATTCAGATAAATATATATATGGTAAACCCTAGAGCAATCACACACACACACACACACACAGACACACACACTCACATTAAAAAATATTTTTAAATTAAAAGTAAGCAGTTAAGAAAGAATAGAACAAGGATGACATGAGATATATAATCCAATCAAAAGATAATCCTACAGTGGATTTAAAAACAAACAAACAAACAAGCAAAAAAACCTCATGATCCAACTACATACTGTTTACAGAAGACACACTTTAAAAATTAAAATAGACAAATAAATTGAAAGTAAAAGGATGGAAAAAATACAGCAAGCAAATAGCAACCACAGTAAAGCTGGAGAAGCTATAATGATATCAGACAAAATAGATTATAAAACAACAAAAAATGTGACCAGATGTAATGAGAGACATTTTAATAATAATAAGAGATTCAATCCATCAGAAATATATAAGAATTATAAACATATATACACCTAATAACAGAACACCAAAACACATGAAGCTTTAACTGATAGAATGGAGAGAGAAATAAATAATTTAACAACAAAAGTTGGAGACTCTATGCCCTACTTCAACAATGGATAGAAAATCTAGATAGAAGATCAGTGAGGAAACAGAAAACTCGAACAACATTATTACCTACCTAGAATTAACAGACAAAGATAGAACAGTCTACCCAACAACAAAAGAATATAGCTTCTTCTCAAGTATGTATGGAACATTGTCCAGGATAGACCACATTCTAGGCCATAAAACAAATTTCAATAAATTCAAGAGAATAAAAATAATATAAAGTATATTACCTGATTACAATGGAATAAAACTGGAAATTAATAGCAGGGAAAAATTGAAGGAAATTTACAAATATATAGAAATTAAAAAACAAATAAAAAATAAATCACATGAGAAACTTTAAGATGGATAAAAATGAATACACAACATACCAAAACTTCTGGGATGCAGCTATGGCAGTTCTGGGAAGGAAATTTATGCATATAAAAATGTATAGTAAGAAAGAATAAAGATATTAAGTAATACCTTCATCTTCCATCTTAAGATACTGGAAAAGAGGAGCAAACTAAACCTAAAGTTAGCAGAAGGAAGGAAATAACAAAGATTAGATTGAAAATTAATAGAGAATTGAGAATTGAGAAAGATAATTTAAAAATAATAGAGAAAAAGAATGAAAACAAAACCTGGTTCTTTGAAGAGATCAAGAAAATTGTCAAATCATAGCTGAATTAAGCAAGAGAAAAAGAAAGAAGACTGAAATTACTGGAATGAGAAACGACAGAGGGAACATTACTACTGACTTTATAGAAATAAAAAAGGATATAAAGGAATACTATGCCAGAAAATTAAATAATTTAGACAAAATTGGAAAAGGCCTAGAATGACACAAACTACCAAAACTGATCCCCCAAAAGAGACAGTCTGAACAGAGCTAAAATAAGTGAAGAGATTGAAGTAATAATCAAAATATTACCCATAAATAAAATCCCAGGACCAGATGATTTCACAGCTGAATTTTACTAACATGTAAAGAATTAATACCAATTCTTCACAAATTCTTCCAAAGAATAGAAAAGAAAGCTTATTCTATGGAGCCAGTATTTCTCAGGTACCCAAACCAGACAAAAGCCATCATTATAAAAGAAAATTATAGACCAATACCTCTTATGTAGATGAACACAAAAACCCTCAACAAAGTACTAGCAAACTGAATTCAACAACATATAAAAACAATTATATCTCATGACTAAATGGAATTTGTCATAGGAATGCAAAGCTAGTTCAACATTTGAAGGCCAATTCATACAGTACAATAAAAAATCATTTGACAAAGTCCAACATCCTTTCATGATAATAATACTCAATAAACTGAGAAGAGGGGTGCCTTGGTGGCTCAGTCAGTTAAGCATCTGCCTTCAGCTCAGGTCATGATCCCACGGTCCTGGGAGCGAATCCCACATCGGGCTCCCTGCTCAGTAGGGAGTCTGCTTCTCCCTCTGCCTCTGACCCTCCCCCCTGCTTGTGCTCTCTCTCTCTCAAATAAATAAATAAAAATTTTTAATAATAAAAATAAAACTGGGAATAGAAGGAAAGTTCTTACCAAAAAAAGGAAGTTTTTCAATCTGATAAAATGTTTCTATGGAAAACATGCCTAACATAATATTTAACAGTGAAAGACTGGCTGTTTTCCTCCTAAAATCAGGAACAATGCAAGGATGGCAGCTCTTGCCAGTTCTATTAAACATTGTACTTAAGGTTCTAGCTAGGACAATTAGGCAAGAAAAGGAAAAACAAGGGCCATCCATATTGGAAAGGAAAACCTATAAACTATTTCTATTCTCAGATCTATCTATCTACCTATAATCTATCTACCTATCTATCTATATCTATTATCTATCTATCATCTATCTATCTATCTATCTATCTATCTATCTATCTATCTATCTATCTATCATCTATCTATCATCTATCTATCATCTATCAATCATCTAGCTAGCTAGCTAGCTATTGAGAGAATCCTAAGGAAACCATTAAAAAAACTATTCAAACTAATAAGCAATTTTATCAAGGATATAGGAAACAAAATCAGTTTTTAAAAAATCAATTGTATTTCTACACAATACAAATTGTAATTTTTCACATTCAAAAATGAATTTATGAAAAATTTCCATTTATAATAACGTCACAAAGAATAAAATATTAAAATAAATGTAACAAATGAAGGGGGAATTTTTTTTCTGAAAATTACAAAACATTGTTGAAAGATGTTTAAAAAGTCTAAATAATTGGAAAATCAGTCTATATTCATAGATCACAAGACTTAATATTGTTAAGATGGCAATACTCCCCAAGTTTTTCTAAAGATTCAACACAACTTCTATCAGAAACCCAGCTATACAAATTGACAATCTGATTCTATAATTCATATGGAATTGTAAAGAAATTAGAATTACTAGGGAGAATATGGAGCAATTGGATCTGTGAAAATTAATAAAAGGAAATTTCATTCAGAAGGGAGTCGGTAGACAGGAAGTAGGAACACTTAAGTCCTACCACTCCTTGTCAATTGCAGACCCAACAGGAAGAGATGGAGATGGATTCTATTTTACTACGCCAGCAGCAGGAGGAGAGGCTTTCCTTGTCCCTCCGCAACAGCTCAGCCAGTGAGAAACTGTCACAACTCAGCCGAGGAGAAGCCACTATACTTTGAACTCTGTTTATTTCAATGGACTTCAAGTTTATAACAGCCTATCCCACCTTCCCCTTTTCCTTTATAACAGAGAATCCCTCTTCTTTCTTTTGTGGACTTGCCTATGTTTTGCCATAGCATGCTGGTGCTGAATTGCAATTCTCTGCTATTCCCAAATAAACCCATTTTGGGCTGGTAAAATAACTGGCAGTTTTATTTTTAAAGTTAACAGACCCTCATACACTGCTAGTGGGAATGTAAAATGGAGCATCTGTTTTTTGTTTTTGTTTTTAAAGATTTTTTATTTATTTATTTGAGAGAGAGAGAATTAGAGAGAGCACATGAGACGGGTTAGGGTCAGAGGGAGAAGCAGGCTCCCCACCAAGCAGGGAGCCCGATGCGGGACTGGATCCAGGGACTCCAGGATCATGACCTGAGCCGAAGGCAGCCGCCCAACCAACTGAGCCGCCCAGTCGCCCTGGAGCATCTGGTTTTGGAAAACAGTCTTGCAGTTCTTCAATTGATTAAACATGGAGTTATGACCCAGAAATTCCACTCCTAGGGTCAATACCTGAGAAAAATGAAAACATGCATTCCCACAGAAATTTGTACACCTACGTTTATAGCAGCATTCTCATAAAAGCTAAAAGGTGGGAACAACTCAAATGTTTCAACTGAACTGTGGTATATTATTACAATGTAATGTTACTTGGGCACAACAGGAATGAAATACTAATACAGACTGCAACATGGATGAACCTTGGAAGTATTATACAGTCACAAAAGATCACATATTATATGATTCCATTCCTATGAAATATCTGGTTTGGGGATATCTATAGAAACAAAGTAGGTTAGTGGTTGTTTAGGACTGTTGGGAATAAGAGGCATGGGGAGTTGGGGATGATATCTCAACATATGGGGAGTTCTTTTTGAGGATGAAAATGTTCTAAATGGACTGTGGAGATTGGTGTACATATCTGTGAATATACCAAAAAAATGAATTGTGTACTCTAAATGGGTGAATTCTATGGTATGTAAATTATGTCTCAATGAAGTTGTTTTAAAAACTGAGATCTTTAAAGTTAAAGCAAAGTAAATTTTCAAAGTTGATTGTTATCTATCATAAACAATGTTTCCTGGTACTATAACACAGACACATGTGAGTGGTCTCTAAATATCCATAAACAAACAGAAAAAATAAATTGTTGACAATTTGTGGAAGCCCTCTCTTCCCTTATTATTGGAGAATTCTCATCCCTGTCCTTCATCTTGTTGGCTATCCTTAATCTAACTAAGAGCAGAGACTCTGGAGCCAGACTGCGGATTAGAATCCTACTCTTTTTCTGGCTAGCGGGACAACCTTACTCAAGTCATGTAACCTGCTCACTCGATACCACAGGCCCTCCTTGCACTCAGACAAGGTCAGAAGTGGGCGCTGGGTGGAGCTGTGTCTCCAGGCATGGCAGGGTCCGCAGCCAGTAGGGATAAAGGGAAGAACGGGGCCCTGAAGAAGGGATTGAAGTTTCCTAGAAGCGGTAGGGTAGTTTTTGGCAAACACCTCAGGCTGCTGTTTACAGGTGATGACAAATGCAGATTGAATATTTCCAGTCAGTGACTTTCAGTCAATCCTACCGTCCTGCCTGGGGCTTGAGTCTATTTCTGTCAGACCAGGCACCCTCTGACTATACTTAAAAACTATACCCAAATGGTCTGTGTCTGTTAAAATGAGAGTCACTGGGACTTCAGCATCTGGTTACAAACCTTTATTTATCCATTAACTAGTGAACATACCTAAGGAGCATTTACAAAGGCCCAGCATTTTGTACAGAGGGACAAAGGAACCTCAAAAGAACAAGAACATCACAAACTGGATAGAAAGTTAGAACCCTGGATTCTATTTCCAAAGTTTTTAAGAATATTAACTTGCCTGCTTGGTAAACTATGTAATTGCTGAGTTTTCAAACCTTCATCTATACTATAAAGGGATAGTCTGCACAATCTCTAGCTTTCTGTGAAAGAAGATTCTAAAGTGAAGTAAGTATTGCTAAGAGGGACATTCAAAATAGGGTCAAGAGGATATTGAGAAATCAGGGACTCTGCACTGATTCCTTTTTAAATTCTTGGAACCATTGAACTTTTGACTTTTGTCAATTAGACTTGTTAATTGCAACGTGACCACCTCCCAGAACACAGCCTTCTACTTTGAACTGAAATAGAGATAATGTAACATCTGTTAGCTTAAATAGCCAGTCATGTATCAGATAGTTTAACTCTGTCATCACCAACCGTAATTCTGCAAAACAATTTTTTTTTTTTGCCTTTATAAGCTTGTACTCCAGGCTTGCAATTTGGAGCACACTTTCACTTTTGGTCAGCTCTGTGTGTCCTGAATTGTGATCTCTAAACTCAAAATAAACACTTTTGGCTGTTTTATAGCCCCATCATCTTCTTGGTGGAGGCTTCTCACAGGGCTTCTGTGCTCAAGAAATTTACAACCTTGTGAACACTGCAATCCCAGCAATTAAGTAACAATATCCTTTTCTAAGAGACTCCATCTGTTTATCTAGTGGAAACATGTCACCTTTCCCCTGGATTCAATTGCCTCACCACTTCTGAGACACCAGGCCTTACTGGAATTTGGGTAAACCAGGTCTATCCTATCCCTTCCCCAATCCCACCTGGTCTCATTGAGTAAGAACAGGCGAGGCTAGGTAGGGAGAGACAGGTAGGGGGCTATGCAACCCCGCTCACAGAAATCCCAGATGTGGAGAAATGTTATAGACAAGATATTAACCAGAGAGAAGGGAATACCTTGTTTGTTTTCATGATATTTAAAAGAACACCATACAGACAGAATATGCTCGTGATATTTACAAATACACCATGATACTGACAAGAAATTTACCAAGTTCCCTGGTCAGTTTTCTATAACAGAGGAACCATAAAAGCCCTCAATGGCAACCCATTCAGGACCCCTCTCACACTAGAGAGCTTTTCTTTTCTGTTCCCACCTTCACTTAAAAAACTTTCACTCCACTCTTTTGTGTCCTGGAGATATATTCTTCAACTCCATTAGACAAAAATCCTGCAACCCTGTGATACCATCCCCAGTTAAGTGTGGTTGTGGGTTAGCTGTTACCAAGTCCTGAGTGCCAGCAGCTGGTGATCAATCCTGTTCCCCTCCCCTATACAGACTACTTCAGCGGGCTGTGGGAGGAGCTCCAGAACCATCTGGACAAAATGAAACCCCATACTCTCCCACAAGCAAAGAGGAAGCAGTTTGTGCTCCCTTCCTGTGGGCAGCCTGAGAACCTTCAGTTCACAGAAGTCAGCATGTTCCTTCCTTCTGCATCAACTAATGAGGTCCCCAGCAAACTCAGCAGGTGGTTTGGGAAGCTCAGTCTCAATCAGCCAGCCTTTCTTCCCCCCTCTCAGCAGGAAGGGTGGGTGGTCAGGATCTTGCAGCAGTCTAGTCCCCCTCCTCTTCTCTCTCTCCTCCTTCTCCTCCTCTTCCTCTTCCCTATTAGGGCACCTATGCTGTGCCCCACTATGCGAACTGCTGGCCCAGGTGCTGGTCCCAGTGGCAGTGGGCAACAATGCCCACACTGTGGGCCCCAGGTGGGGGTGAAACTGTGTAGGACCCCAGCTTTTAGAGGCACACAGCATCACGAGTTCTCATGGGATTCCCCAGGCTTGACTTTAACCATGTGCAGATGATGCGAATGACAGATGAGGCAGGGGAGCATCGCCTGCTCTGTCCATACCTATGCGTATGCTCAGAGAGGACGAGCTGGTGAGGACTGGTGGTTTAGGCAGCTCTGCCCCTCACTTATGCCAACACCTGTCTTTCACTCACACCTAGGAGCATCTCAAGGACCTTTTCCCAGTAGCTGTAGGCTCTTCATGGAGAAACCCATGCAGAGTAATGAGAGCTCATCATACTGAGTGTCCCCCACATAAAGTTATTAATATGGAATTAAAGTCAGACGAGGACATTTCCATGGTTTGCATCTGAGACTTTTAAATCTTCTCCATGTACAAGGGATTTGGGACAAGCAGATGTGTCTCTCCCAAGCTGTAGGCAGTCCTCTTGACAATGGCCCAAACTTGGCTCATTCTTTGCTCTGGCATCTCATCCCCCAGCATATTTCCCAATAGATCTCCCCTCCTCCCCCACCATAACAGAAGCAGAAACAGTCCCAGGCTGGCTATGAGAAGGACCTCTGCCCTCAAATCCCTTCCTCCACAGGACCTTGGCTGGACTCTTATTTCTGGGCACAGGAGTATGACTGCTGGAAAGAAACTCCCTGGGCCTGCATCAGGGAGACTGTCACTGCTGGACAGAGACACCATGGCAGTGGGGCTCAGTCTTACAGAACTCAGCCCCAATTGTCACCAATGTCCCCATGCCTGCAGAGTCCCAAGGACACCACATGCCAGAAGTCTGGTTAAGACCTGGCATCAATCCTAGCCCTAAAACCCTGGCATCACAGAGTTGTATGCTTCCCTTGCCAGAGTGTTTCTTCCTGTCTAGCACCTTCCAAGTCAAGTCACATCAAAATCCAGTACCACCGACACACTGTGTCACACAAATGCATGCCATTCCCAGGAACGTTTATAAGCACGGCTGCACAGAGCATCACGGTGACTCACACAGAGCAGCACAAGTATGGAGGCATGACACATCTCCAATGGCCCACCAGTCACAGCAGCTCCTAGAGGTTGACCAGGTCCATACACAGAAATGGGGGATAACCCAGTCACAGGGGGACACAGCACTGTGGCCAACAGAGGCATAACAAAACACAGAGAAACTGTCACAGGCACATCCAAAACACAGAGAAACTGTCACGGGCATACACCCGAGGTATACGCACACACAGTGAAACAAGCACAAACTAAGCTGCTGACCCTAGACAACAGAACCCTCTCTATCATTACCAGCAGAGGTCACTTAGGTAGTTAGTGGGAGAGCTGGGATTTGGAGCCCAACTGTAGGAACTCTGGGGCCCTCTGTCCACAATGTCTCTTGACTGCCTTTGCCTCAGCTCTGGTCCTGTTTTTTTCACACCCCACCCATGCTCAGTCCTCTTCCCTCCTGTGCATTATTTGGACTCTAGTCTATCACCCTTTTTAGAGTTTATATCTCTTGAGGCATCTCAATCATCTTTCAGAATCTTTGTATCTTAACTTTGCACTTAGTAGGTTTTTATGGAACAGTCTAAAATTATGCCAATATGTGAAGTAGCCACTTCTCTTAAGTATAACCAGGTGGAAAAAGTCCCCATTGGCTCATACAAGTAGGTAACAATGATTTTTTTTTTCCTTTTTGTAGGAATAAGATGTGCAAAATAGGCAGGGAACTGCAGACCAGAGCTTTAGATTTTAGAACTCCATTTGACTGTTTAGAAATCACACAGGTAACTTCAAGAAGGTCATACATACTCAGTTGCATCTGTCAAGGTAAGTTTCTAAAATCACTCCACATCTCCTCATGGCTGGGACCATGCCAGTTGATCCCTCCCACAGGCCCCATCTTAGCCTTGAGATGCAAATTACGACCTGGATAAACACCGGTAGTCATCAGAATCTCATTAGCATGCATAGTGCTACCAAGTGACCTCTATTTCCCATTTTGGCAATACTATTGGATCTGAGTATCCTTTTATTTTTATTTCAAAAGCCTCTGTTTTACAAGCCTTCAACTTCTGGTAATGTGCTCATAAAACACAATTCCAGCACAAAGTGGTGACAATTAAATTAAAACTTAATGGGGCTTGAAGGGCTGGGGAAGTTCCGAGGTGGGGGAACAGAACCCTTGTGGTCTTCATGATTAAGTGACCAGCCCATCACAGAAGCTAGTTCTCTATCAGTAACTCTCAGTACAAACATTTCCAGCTGAGAAACCAATTAAAGCAAGGAGAGGTTTGTGTTGAGAGAAAGGAAAGCAAGCTAACCCAGAACTCCTGTCCTCCTTCCTGATATGTGACCACTATAGTACAGCGGCCTTGGTCTAGCCAGCACATGCCACCCCCTGTTTTTTTGTCTCTCACAATAGCCTTTTGGGATGGGGGTTCCCTTTAGTGCCTTGGGCAGTGGGATGGGTGGTGCAGGTGGGCAGGCCTGGGTTTGTCCTCCCCCTGGGAGCTGCGTTACCTTGGGCCAATTCTGGGAATGCTCTAAGCCCACTTCCTCTTGGGAAGAGTCCTGATTAAATGAGAAGATGGGTATAAAGTAGAACTACCTCACATACTGTGGTTGCCGCGTGTTGTCATCATCATACATAAGAAACTAGGAAACTGTCTCAGGGAGTGACCTTGCCCTGCAGGATGGTCCTGAGACAGCCACTTTCTCTGCATTAAAAGATGCTCAGTGCAACTGACAGGACTCCCAGGGCAGGCTCAAGGGGTCACACTGAATTTCTCAAACAAAGGTTTGCTCCAGTCCCATCCATGTTGATGTAAAAGTTGGGTATTCATCCTTGACTGGAGGAGATTATGCTAAGTGAAATAAGTCAAGCAGAGAAAGTCAATTATCATATGGTTTCACTTATTTGTGGAACATAAGGAATAACATGGAGGACATTAGGAGAAGGAAGGGAAAAATGAGCAGGGGGGGAATTGGAGGGAGAGATGAACCATGAGAGACTATGGACTCTGAGAAACAAACAGGGTTTTAGAGGGGAGGGGGAGGGGAGATTGGTTAGCCTGGTGATGGGTATTAAGGAGGGCACGCACTGCATGGAGCACTGGGTGTTATATGAAAACAATGGATCGTGGATCACCGGATTAAAAACTAATGAGGGTTGCTGGAGTGTGGGGGGGGAGGGATGGGGTGGCTGGGTGATAGACATTGGGGAGGGTATATGCTATGGTGAGTGCTGTGAATTGTGCAAGACTGTTGAATCACAGATCTGTACCTCTGAAACAAATAATGCAATACATGTTAAGAAAAAAAAAAAAAAAGAAGAAGATAGCAGGAGGGGAAGAATGAAGGAGGGGAAATCGGAGGGGGAGATGAACCATGAGAGACGATGGACTCTGAGAAACAAACTGAGGGTTCTAGAGGGGAGGGGGGTGGGAGGATGGGTTAGCCTGGTGATGGGTATTAAAGAGGGCACGTTCTGCAGGGAGCACTGGGTGTTATGCACAAACAATGAATCATGGAACACTACATCAAAAACTAATGATGTAATGTATGGTGATTAACATAACAATAAAAAATTAAAAAAGAAACTAATGATGTATTTTATGGTGACTAACATAACATAATAAAATTAAAAAAATAAAATATATAAAACAACAACAACAACAACAAAAAGGTTTGGATATGGCTGAGGCAGAGTCAGAGGCCTAGTGTGAAGTCTGTTCTCAACAATCAGGTTAAGAAAAGTCATAAACAGTGTGTTTCTAACAGCAGCTGGAGCCCTAGAGTCCAAAGAACACAAAAATTAACCCCAGTGGTAAAGGGCAACTTAAGGGAAATTCTCAGCAGACTTGATATTTTCAGGAATAGCCTCAGATTTTTAGCAAATCCCTTTATCCATTTCTCTCTCTTACCTACCCTACTTTCCCTTGCCCTTTCACTGGCTTCAAAATTTGATATAAAGCTATTGTTTATTAAAACGGCTCTGCCCAGACCTTTTCAGACCTTTTGGGAGAAGTGGCAATTTTTCACTGCAGAATGTTTCCCATTGTAAAAGTCCCCTGGGGCATTCAGGGTTCTGAAGTGACAGCTTTGGGGCCGGGAGGTTGGGCTTAGCACAGACACATGGGGAGGAAATAGCTTGGCACAGAAGACATCCATATCCTTCCTGCCCATGATTCTCTGCCACCGTGGGAAGTGAAAAGGTTATGTGGCTTAGAGATGGGAAATTTGACTTTGTACGGTAGTGCTGTTATACACTAACTCTGTAATCATGGCCAACGTACTTCTCCAGGCCTCAGTTTCCTTCTATGTAAAGTGGGTTCTACATTCCTGGTGCAGATCAGGGAAGGTTTCAAGTACCTCCTGCTTCAAGGTGTTCAATAATATCAGCTTCTCATATGATCTTTCTTTCTCATCCTCCACCTCCAATGATAGCACCCTTGGGGCATTGTTATTCCCTGGCTATAGAGAAGAAACCTGAGGGGGTGAGGCCAGGGAGTGGTGGCAGGTAGTCTGGATTTCCTATGGCTCTAAAATGTGTGGGAGCTTCACACCAGAGGCATAACCCCCCAGTTAGTTGATGGAAAGAGGGAGAAGCTCTCTCAGTCCCTCCTCCTCAACCCTGGCAGCATGGATGTCTACATTCCTGAAATATCCAAATGCAGTGAGAGTCCAGGGCTGCCCCGCTTCACGTGGTTCCTGGCCTAAGGGCTTAGAGGCAGCTCACATACAATTACTCTGTCGTCCCTCTGTCAAATTGCATTCCTGCAGCACATCACCATCACCCAGGAACTTACTATGAGGTCCCAAATCCCATCCCATATGTTGTTCATGTTCCCTCCACCCCCAGGCAACACATGTTCCTTCCACTGGCGTTGAAGGATAGGTTTCCCAGGGAGCACTGTGGGAATGGACTTGGAAGTCAAAACCATGGGAGAAAGCCAAGCTGAGCTTTCCAGGAGCCCTTCAACTCCCAGCAGCAAACACTTGATGGAAGAGATAGAAGGTGCTCACCCACAGCTCCAGGCTTCCATTCAGAAGAGACTTTAGATGACTAGCTTCCGGCTTGTCAGAGAAGATGCGTGGAGCTTCTCTTTTAGCTCCTCTGATTAGCTCTTACTGTGCCCGGCAGTCTTTCCACCTGCTTTCCTTACATGGGCATTAGTGAACACTGACTTCCTGCTTTGTGAGGTTTTAAGAATGGGAGATAAAAAGATTGTTTCCCCTTTCCCCCTACCATGCCCCCAGTTTGAATTCAGATAGAATGCAGTGACTCCCCTGTACTGTGCCCTGCAGGTGGGAGATAGTCTCTTCTCTCCAAATACAGGTCTTCCCTTGCATATCAAATGTAAAAGAGTGCATGAATTCATATGGGCTTTTTGGCTATATTTGCCAAATCAATTCAATCCAAGCCTAATTTAAAAGGGTACATTTCAAAGGAGAATAACAAATGAGTCAATACAACACACAGCCCACATAGAGAGCAACATGCTGTACATTTCTCAGTTTATACTCCACCTTAATGCTCCTCAGCACCCTCCATTATTGGCTCACTGAGCCACTTTAGAGACACCCTTGCTTTACTGCCCTCTGCTCTTAGTCCCTGTACTATTGGTTAGAGAGACCCTGAGCATTCCTAAGAGAGCCCCACAGCCCCAGAGCTGGGCAGACGAGGTTGGAGGGCAGTGGTGGACTCACGGCACATTATCAGAGACATTATGTCGGGGATGTAGAGTTGAGCTCTATTCTCACCAAGGACTGGCACGAGTCATGGTACTGTATTACAGCAGGATGGGTTTAGATGAGATCAGTGACTCTCTGTCCCAGCTGTGTTTCAGAGTCATCTGGAGATTTATACATTTATATCATTAGGGCTCATCCTGGAAAATTCTGATTGAGAAGTTCTGATGTGGAATTCAGATGCCTGTTTAAAAAAATCCATAGTTGATATTTCTGCATTTAAGTGTGAAAATCAAATTTTATTAAAATTAAGATGTGTCCACTGAGGGTGAGCGAGGATTTGGAGTCACCTCACTGAGCCATTTTAAAAACAGGATATTGATCTATATTTTTAGTTCTTCATGGAAGAGAAGAATAGCCTGGCTGATACCAGAAGGCTTTTCATAGCTCAGAAGTTCCCTTGTATTATGTCAATATTATTTGTATTAGGACAGGGACCAGGCATGCAAAAGGTGAATCACTTGCTTCAATATGTGTCCTTTCAGCTAAAAATTCATGCTGTCATAGAATCTCAAGTGTGTAGGACATCTAAAATCACCTTTGGTTAGCTTCCTTCCAGTTACCTCCATGATGCTATCTATGATATCTTACATGATTTGTTTTCTACTTGGCATTTTTAATCTCCTAAACTGAATTATTTTTTGCCAGTAACTTCTGGCTTTTTTTGTGATCCAAACACAGACTCTTCAGGAGAATTAAAGTTCCCATCCTTGGCCATGTGAATCAGAATCTTCCTTTCTTAGTACATTTTTCCAGCCTCCAACCTTTACATTTTGCTGGAGGTTGTCCCTGTAACCACAATGCCTTTAGGAGGGAACCTAATATTGGCCTATGTTTGCTCAATTTGGGTAAAGGGTATCCTGCACTTCCTCTCCCATAACTGGTATAGCAGAGTGAGCAAGCCAAGTTAGGTGTGTTTCACTTACTCTGGTTTATAGAACAGAAGTTACAGTCACCCAGGAAACCACTGTAGGTATCTCTTTTCTCCCAGGGACAGTGTGTGCAAGAGCCCCAGTCCTTGGGAGACACTTTTGCACACTAAGGTGTGCAAAAGCAATTATGAAGAGCCTCTTTGGTTTCAGAGCCACGGGGGAATCTGCCAAAGAGCCCATGGTTTCCATAGAAACATTATGGAAAAGTTTAGCAAGAGTTCCCCTCCTACTGCTCTGATCCTAAGAAAGAGAAAATCAGCATTAGGGAGATAATTAATGGGAGTGCAGGGCTCACTGGCCCTATTGTGCTGGAGCCAAGCCTATCAGGACTAGGCTCACAGGTGAGTAGACTGGTCACCTCCATCCAGAGAAGCAGCTCAAATCATAGATCTATTTGATCAACATCATCATCCAACTTGCATTTTTCCCTCCAATGTAAGTTTAACTTCAAATTTGTCTTTAACTTATACGTTACTTCAAGTACTTTTGCAGAGGTAGAGTCGTAAACTTACATAAACAAATTAAAATAAACTATGTAAATATCAAAAGTATTCTGCTTCTTCTGTTTGTTTTCTTCCTTTGCTTCTGGAATCCTTAGCCTGGGTGTAGACAGCACATACTCATTTATTCCTCCTCCTATGTTCAGTAAAATTACTCTTTTCTATTTTTATTAATGTTCCTTTAGTAGGAAACTTTACAGGAATCTCAATAATCTTCTCTAGGGTCTCATTCTGTTCTTACATGAGGTGACTTTTGTTTTCTGTTTAACCTATGTTCTTCTTGTTGGAATTTAAACTTGTTTTCTCTAGTTATAAATCAAGTGAAATTAAAAATCAAACACAAAAACACAACCACAAAACTAGAGCATTCTTTTTTTATTATTATATGTTAGTCACCATACAGTACATCATTAGTTTTTGATGTGTGTTCAATGATTCATTGTTTGCCTATGTTTCCTCAATTTGGGTAAAGGGTATCTATGCAATAAGTGCCCTCCTTAATACCCATCACCGGGCTAACCCATTGCCCCCACCAAAACCCTCAGTTTGTTTCCCAGAGTCCATAGTCTCTCATGGTTCGTCTCCCCGTTTTCCCCCCCTTCATTTTTCCCTTCCTTCTCTTAATGCCCTCCATGCTATTCCTTATGTTCCACAAATAAGTGAAACCATATGATAATTGATTTTCTCTGCTTGATTTATTTCACTTAGCACAATCTCCTCCATTTCTGTCCATGTTGATGCAAAAGTTGGGTATTCATCCTTTCTGATGGCTGAGTAATATTCCATTGTATATATGGACCACATCTTCTTTATCCATTCGTCTGTTGAAGGGTATCTTGACTCTTTTCACAGTGTGGCTATTGCGGACATTGCTGCTATGAACATTGGGGTGCACGTGGCCCTTCTTTTCACTACATCTGTATCTTTGAGGTAAATACTCAGTAATGCAATTGCTGGGTCATAAGGAAGCCCTATTTTTAACTTTTTGAGGACCTCCACACTGTTTTCCAAAATGGCTATAACAACTCGCATTCCCACCAACAGTGTAAGAGGGTTCCCCTTTCTCCACAACCTCTCCAACATTTGTTGTTTCTTGCCTTGTCGATTTTTTCCATTCTAACTGGTGTAAGGTGGTATCTCAATGTGGTTTTGATTTGAATTTCCCTGATGGCTAATGATGATGAACATTTTTTCATGTGTTTGTTAGCCATTTTTATGTCTTCTTCAGAGAAGTGTCTGTTCATGTCTTCTGCCCATTTTTGGACTTGATTATTTGTTTTTTGGTTGTTGAGTTTGAGAAGTTCTTTATAGATCTTGGATATCAGCCCTTTATCTGTAGTGTCATTTACAAATATCTTCTCCATTCCGTGGGTTGCCTCTTTTTTTTGTTGACTGTTCCTTTGCTGTGCAGAAGCTTTTTGTCTTGATGAAATCCCAAAAGTTCATTTTTGCTTTTGTTTCCCTTGCCTTTGGAGACGTGTCTTGAAAGAAGTTGCTGTGGCCAATGTTGAAGAGGTTACTCCCTGTGTTCTCCTGTGGGACTTCGATGGATTCCTGTCTCACACTGAGGTCTTTCATCCATTTAGAGTTTATCTTTATGTACGGTGTCAGCAAATGGTCGAGTTTCATTCTTCTGTATATAGCTGTCCAATTTTCCCAGCACCATTTATTGAAGAGATTGTCTTTTTTCCATTGCATACTTTTTCTGCTTTGTTGAAGATTATTTGATCATAGACTTGAGGGTCCATATCTGGGCTCTCTATTCTGTTCCATTGGTCTATGTGTCTGTTTTTGTGCCAGTACCATGCTGTCTTGGTGATCACTGCTTTGTCATATAGCTTGAAATCAGGTAACGTGATGCCCCCAGCTTTGTTTTTCTTTTTCAACATTTCCTTGGCAATTCAGGGTCTTTTCTGATTCCATACAAATTTTAGGATTGTGTGTTCCAGCACTTTGAAAAATGTCATTGGAATTTTGATCAGATAGGCGTTGAAAGTATAGATTACTCTGGGTGGCATAGACATTTTAACAATGTTTATTCTTCCCATCCATGAGCATGGAGTGTTTTTCCATCTTTTTGTGTCTTCTTCAATTTCTTTCATAAGTGTTCTGTAGTTTCTAGAGTATAGATCCTTCACTTCTTTGGCTAGGTTTATTCCAAGGTATCCTATGGTTTTTGGTGGTATTGTAAATGGAATCAATTCCCTAATTTCTCTTTCTATAGTTACATTGTTAATGTATAGGAAAATAACTGATTTCTGGGCATTGATTTTGTATCCTGCCACATTACTGAATTGCTGTATGAGTTCTAGTAATTTAGGGGTGGAGTCTTTTGGGTTTTCCACATAAAGCATCATGTCATCTGCAAAGAAAGAGAGTTTGACTTCCTCTTTGCCAATTTGAATACCTTTTATTTCTTTTTGTTGTCTGATTGCTGTTGCTAGGACTTCTAGTACTATGTTGAACAATAATGGTGAGAGTGGGCATACTTGTCGTGTTCCTGATCTTAAGGGAAACTTAAGGTCAGCTTTTCCCCAGTGAGAATGATATTCGCTGTGGGCTTTTCATAGATGGTTTTTATGAAATTGAGGAATGTTCCCTCTATCCCTACACTCTGAAGAGTTTTACTCAGGAAAGGATGCTGTATTTGGTCAAATGTTTTTTCTGCAACAATTGAGAGGACCATATGGTTCTTCTCTTTCCTCTTGTTACTGTGTTCTATCACATTGATTTATTTGCAAATGTTGAACCATCCTTGCATACCAGGAATAAGTCCTGCCTGGTCGTGATGGATAATCCTTTTAATGTACTGTCGGATCCTATTAGCTAGGATCTTGTTGAGAATTTTGGCATCCATATTCATTGGGGATATTGGTTTGAAATTCTCCTATTTGATGGGGTGGTTGCCTGGTTTGGGGATTAAGGTAATGATGGCCTCATAGAATGAGTCTGGAAGCTTTCCTTCTGTTTCTATTTTTTGAAACAGCTTCAGTAGAATAGGTATTATTTCTTCTTTGAATGCTTGGTAGAATTCCCCAAGGAATCCGTTAGGTCCTGGAGTCTTGTTTTTTGGGAGGTTTTTGATCACTGCTTCAATCTCATTACTGATTATTCGTCTATTCAGTTGTCAATTTCTTCCTGTTTCAGTCTTGGTAGTTTATACGTTTTCAGGAAGGCATCCATTTTCCCCAGGTTGCTTAATTTATTGGCCTATAGTTGTTGATAATAATTTCTGGTAATTGTTTCTATTTCCTTGGTATTAGTCATGATCTCTCCCCTTTCATTCATAATTTTATTAATTTGGGTCCTTTCTCTTTTCTTTTGGATAAGTCTGGCCAGTGGTTTATCAATCTTTTTAATTCTTTCAAAGAACCATCTTGTAGTTTTGTTCATCTGCTCTACTGTATTTCTGGTTTCAAATTCATTGATCTCTGCTCTAATCTTAATTATTTCTCTTCTCGTGCATGGCTTAGGCTTCATTTGTTGATTTTTCTCCAGTTCTTTAAGGTGTAAAGTTAGTTGGTGAATTCGGGATTTTTCTATTTTTTGAGTGAGGCTTGGATGCCTATGTATTTCCCCCTTAGGACTGCCTTTGCAGTATCCCATAGGTTTTGGGCCAATGTGTTTTCCATGAATTGTTTAAGTTCTTCTTTGATTTCCTGGTGGAAATTTGATTTCCTGGTTTGATGACCCAAACATTCTTAAGCAGGATGATCTTTAGCTTCTAAGTGTTTGAATTTCTTCCAAATTTTTTTCTTGTGATTGAGTTCCAGTTTCAAAGTATTGTGGTCTGAGCATATGCAGGGAATAATCTCAATCTTTTGGTATTGGTTGAGACCTGATTTGTGACCCAGTATGTGGTCTATTCAGGAAAAAGTTCCATGTGCCCTCGAGAAGAAAAACTAGAGCACTTTTATTCCTTGCTGGGCACTTATAATCTTCTTCCATATGCTTACACCTCATCAGTCATTCTCAGTCTCTCCCCCAGACTCATTATATCACAGATTTTTTGTTTGTTTACCTCACATAAAAGGAGATTTAAGAAGAAACTCCCAGCACTTTTCAAATTTGAAGTCTCTGGGGCCTGGGACCAGGAAGAGAAGGAGAATATTCTAGAATGGTATAACTGCACAGTGTCTTAAACACTTTTACATTTTTTTCCGACTGATCCTAATTACAAGGGAATTGAAGGTTTTATTATTTACATTTTGCCATTAGGACATCTAGTTCTAAGAGATGCTGAGTCATTGCCCAAAGCCATACAGTTGGTGATCTATAGATTGGGGGCTTTGAATCCATGTGTTCCAGTTCTAAAGCCAATCTCTCCTTTGCCACATAAAGGCTATCCCCTTTCTGTGAATTGAAGATGGTACATTTGTCATTAGCTGTTGCTATGCTTCTATGCAGTTTTTAGCCCTTGTGTCCTTCATGCTTACAACATAGATAAAGAGACTCTGGGGACTTGGAGAGAGGGTATACAGGAAGTCAAGGAAGAATGGGGAAAATTCCTGTGTCCCTTCTCCTTACAATTCTCTTCCCTAACCCCCCTTAACTTCAGCTAATCTCAAGACTCTCTGCCTCTTTTTTGCCTGCCATCAGTGTACTCTTTACAGAGAAACCAGAAAAATCCTACTAAAACATGAGTCACACCCTTTATCTTCCCAAGATCCACTCCTTCATATAAGTTCTGGGAGAAACTCCTATAGGATTCCAGTGAACCTGCCTTACTGGAGGAAACTTAAAACAGGAAGGTGAATGAGAAGTAGAGTCCCTACTACCATAGCTGGTATTGGGGTTACAGCATAAATATGTCATTTCCATTTCTACACATCACTCTGATTCTCCTCACCCTCAGGTAACACTTTTGCTGCTCTCAGTAGCTTACCTGGTGGCATGACCTAGGCCCTCATCCATGAAGGGTTTGAGCACCTACCTGGTCTCTGTGTACTTCTCAGACTGGGATTACTGTATTTTCCCTTTTCCCATCAAAATTGGGCAACGGAGTCCCAGGAGGTGTCCCTTCTCTCCATCAAGGGAGAGAATCCACTTTCCCTCTTGACCCCTTTCCCTCTTGACTTCTGCATACCAGTTGTCATTTTCTAGTGTAAGATAACATTTACTTATTTATTTCACTTTTGTCTCTCCTCAAATAAATGTTAGCATTTTGAGGACAACGATTTTCAGTTCACAGCTATGTCTCAGCATCAAACAAACAGATGCTCAAAAATATCTGTGAAATACTGATTTAAGAGTGAATGAGTGCCATCTCCATGGAGAGGTCAACCCTAACTGCTGCCTCCTCCCCCAACTAAAATAAATAAATAAACAAGCAATCAAGCAAACTGGGTCAACCTTATGATTCTCTCTCACAGGCTGTTCTTTACATCAAAATGATACCACAAATTCTAAATAATACATGTGTGTTTTTATTTGTTTCAAGGCTGTTTCATGTGTAGTATACCCTATGTCTAGTGAACACTTTGGGGTCAGGAAAAGTGTTTTATTCTATATCATATCCTCACTATCCAATCCAGTGTCTGGTTGATTATAAATGTTCGATAAATAAGATAGATGAAAGAAAGAGAGAAAGAGTATAGGTAGCTGATATTATGTACTTTATCACATTTCAGACAGTTATACTTTTTTTCTGGAAAGTTAGTTTCTGAGATTTGGTGTGCCTACACATGCACATACATACACATAGTTGACTATTCAAGGGCCTAAGGGAATTCTTACTTAGCTCTCAGGGCTATAGTTTGATCACATGACTTTGGCAGAGGAAACATTTTAAAAATAACCTGTGGGACTTTTACCTCACTGCTTTGCTGTGAGAATATTACTTCTTAATGTTTCCTGCCTCTCCACACTCTGATTTCAGAACAGCCTCCATCACATGTCTCTTCCCTTCAGGCTCTTTGTGCCCATCTGTTTCCATTTCCAGCTGCCACAGCCAGGACAAAGGACAAACACTCCCTCTCGCCAAGTCTGGCTTCATTTAAAAGGTTCATCCCTCAAATACAAATTTCTAGATATAGGACAGTGAATGTGTGTGTTTGCAGAGGGTGGGTGTGGATGGAGCTCTCATGTTTAATTTCTCAGGGCTAGTATCTTAATGTCACACAAGACAACATGCCTGGGATAGTCTCTGCGTACAATTGAAATACAGAAAACCAGGCTGACAACGCCAAGGCAGAGCCTGCATAGTGCAATCACATATTCGTGCGCACACACACACACACACACCACTGCGAGAAGAAGGGAATGTGACTAGAACAGAGGAGAGTCACTGCACCTGTCAGACCCTGTGGCATAGATCCTGTGAGCTGGTGCTTTGAGCTGGGCACAGCCCTGCAGGATCCCACAGGTCATGGGAAGGCCTCCCTTGCAGGTCAGGACGTGCTACTGAGGTTTTAGTGTACTGGTTTAAAACAATAACAAAAACTCTTATCACCTGATTTCATGATTGGTGGCACTCAGGAGCCCTCTTTCTTTGTGTCAACAAAAATTCCTAGAATGCAAAGATTTGGTCAGATGCAAGGAAAGCTTTATTGCCCATATGGTTTACAAACATGGGAAATACAGCCTTTGGCTACAAACTGGAAGTGCACTTAGAAGGAGAAAGTTTAGGCTTTCGGTTAAATAGGCAAAATCCACAAGTTCCATGCTCTTTGTAGAGATTGGTCAGACTCAGATCTCAAACTGCAGACTTCAAGAGCAGAGTGACAAACAGGGTGCAGCTCGCTATTTCTGGTAGCAGCTTCCGGGTGTGGCAGCCACTGAAGAGTATGATAAGATTTGTTGCAGGGGCCTTCCTGTGAATTTTGCTGAATTTTATGCAAGCTTTTCTTTTCAGGCTGTGCTGACTGGTTTTATTCCTCATGGTCATTAGATCTGATTAAAATTTTAGTTTCTCTCCCTTGACATGAGGGAATCCATCTTATCTGTTGGCTGTCTGTCTAATCATTGGGGTCTTTTGTTCTCACTGGAAAAAGGTGGGCAGGCAGACTCTTTGTTGGCTGCCAAAGAATGCCCAATGCTGTCCCTGCCCCAGGTCAACCCAGTTATGAAAAGTAAACTAGTAGAGGGTAGTCAAAATAAAAACTCTACATTTGGGTCACGGAGGAATTCAAGGCCCAAGAACCATAGCCGCTCTGGCAGCTTCACTGTAATGAACACACTGAGTTTCCAAAGCTTTTTGTGATAACTTTTCCTGTTCATAGCAGGGATTTTCTGCTAGAATAGACTTATTGTGGCAATGAAGTCACATTGTAGCAAACAGAATGGCTTGGCATGCTCTCTATTCCTTTGCCCTGGACCTCACCCATAATACTCCCTGAGTGTTAAATGTCCTCTCTTCCCCAAAGCCTCATCCTCCTTCCCACCTGCCCACAGCCTGAGTCAAGTCTCACCTCCCCTAAATAACCTTCCCAATCCCTTTCGCTAGAATAATCTATCCCTTGCCCCCAAATTCCTACACTCATTGTGTCTTCTTCTGCCTTAGTACTTAACTAAGTACTTCTGCCTAAGTACTTAACACCCTTGGGGTCAAATCCAAGTGAGTAATGTGTGATTGTGAGCTAGACTGAGACAGAGAGGGGATCCTGGGTCCTACTTTCTTTGTGTTTGCTCCTTTGCCCAGTTCAGCACCTACCACATACAAGATGTTCAATAAATTCTGGTTGACTCCAAATGAATGATTGCTTAATACTAAGAATCATTATCTGCCTTTTCTAGGATTGCCAGATGAAATATAGCATGTCCAGTTAAACTTTAATACCTGATAAACAATTATTTATTTATTTATTTTTGTATGAGTAGGTACCAAATACTGCCTGGGACATACTTATATTGAAAATGTATTTGTTTCTTATCTGCCATTCAAATTTAATTGGGTGTTCTGGTTTGTATTTGTTAAATCTGGCAAGCCTAGTCCTTTCCCACAGGGCTACATGACAAAACAGTTCTTCAATATAACCCTCAGCCTGCCCCTGCTCAGCTCTTTCCTGTTCCCTCTTCAGTCAGACAGTGCTCTGACTGTGTTTTCTTAGAATCTGTATTTGTCTTTTTGGTACCCATTCATCACAGGGCCAGTTATAGTAACTATATTTTCTTAATTTCTGTATTCTTGGTGCCCTGGCATTTGGGAGCTTTATAGATCTGGGAAAAGACTGCCCTCCCAGGGCTAGCCAGTTCCTAGAGCAAAGAGCTTGGCTGAGAGCAGCCTTACATAAACAAACCCAGCAATCCAGAGTCTGTACCCCCAACCATCTCTTTTATCTAACCACACACAAGAAGCCAATATTCCTCTTGCCTAAGCCACACCAGGACAGGTACCAGACAATGACAGACCACCCCCAGAGCCCAGAGATCACTGGAATTATTCAAACTAGCCACTCCTTAACTGTTTGCTCTGCTCTATCTTGCTTTTCTTCCGAAATCCCAATAAAAACTCTGGCCTACGCTTTCCACACCCTCCGCCTCTGTCTCCTGACCAAAAGCTGGTACTCCCCATGTGGCCTTGCATGGCATAGTATACCCCCTTCTCTCCAGAGACAGGTTACAAATTCATATTTCTTTTTCTTTTTTAAGATTTTATTTGAGAGAGAGTAAGAGTGAGAGAGATCACAGAGGGAGAGGAAGAGGGAGAAGCAGGATCCCCACTGAGCAGGGACCCTGATGCGGGACTCGATCCCAGGACCCTGGGATCATGACCTGAGCCGAAGGCAGACGCTTAACCGACTGAGCCACCCCAGCACCCCTAAATTCATATTTCAAAGGCATTACCTTTCTGTGTTATCACTTGGTCATAATGAAATTCTGGATATAATTTTAAAACAGGCAGCCCTAGGGGAAGCTGTGCCTCTGACCCGTGGGCTCCTGCAGCATGTGTTTCTCTTCATCCTCTGTCTGGGGTGTCTGGTAAAGGACCTGAGATCTCCTGGCTAGAGCACCAAGTGATCCTGTGAACAGCCTGGGCAGGCAGGTAGCACCTTCTCTTTATTATCAGAGAGGCTTTATTATCAGATACAAAAACTTGCATTTGACTCTCTTGACACTTTCCAGTGAGGCTCTTCTGCCAGCCAGAGTGTTATCCCTGAAAAATTCTCTTTCTCACTTCTCTCTTCCTTCCTTCCCAATTCCTCCCACTTCCTTCCCACTTCCTCCCACTTCCTTCCCACTTCCTCCCTTCCCGCATTTCTCCTCAAAGGCAGCAGAAAGTTTCCTCCATGAGATGAACAGCTATGTTCCCAAATACTTCCTGGTCCCTGAACAAAAAGATCTCTAGGGTCATCGGTGCTCCCTCTGAAATCAGGACAATTCTTTCATCCCAGAGGAGGCCTGTGCAGATGGACTCCCTCTCCCCGCTCCCAGCTGGGGCAGGGCCACCCAGTTCAGAAGGGCTGCACTGAGAGCACACAGGAGATTCTCTGAGCTCCTCCTGGTCTTTCAACTAGAACAGGGGTTGTTTATGAGGTCCACAGGCTCCTGTTTCAATGTAGGCACTGATTGGACATTCCTTTCCGGAAGACAATCTGCAGTGAAGCCGGGGTCAAATTGTGCATTTAGACTTCAGGGTGTAATTGAGTCATGCTTTGGTGGGAAGAGAAAATGGAAAGGGAGTGATGGGCAGAATCAAGTGACAGTGGCCTTTAAAGAAGCCAGGAGAAAGAGCCCATTAAATGTGTGGTACACATGCAGCCCACGCACACCCAGGACGGTCACAGGAGTCAAGATATGCACTAGTCCCTACTCTTGGTGCAGTAAAACCGTATTTTTAAGTTCCCTGTGTTTTGTGTCTCAGTGCTCCCAGCCTAGAAATAGAGATCTGAGGTTGGGAGGAGGGAACCAGGAACCCACAGGACCACAGAATGTGTGTGTGTGTGTGTGTGTGCACATGCTTGCATGCCTGTGTCTGCGTGCGGCACGCCGGGCGGGGAGGCTGGGAGGGCCGTGCTTGGCTTCTGTCACAGCACCAGGAACAGGCATCCCTGTCTCCTGCAACTCCAGCCCAGCTGTCACTGGAATGGATTCCAGCCACAGAGGCTTCCTTGCAATTCAGCGAGGAAGGGACTGTTCCACCCAGACTGGAGCCACTTGTGTGGTCAGGAGGACCTGAAACCACAGCAGCAACTTACATGGCCACCAGAATCGACTGGGTTTTCACTCAATTTCCCATTGAGAGGGAAAAATGTTAAGTCCTGGGATTTACCTAATGTATTTAATAAAAACCAGGGAAAACATTTTTCTGTATAATATAATATTATATATAACATATAAATATAAAATTAAAATATAATGTTACATAATGTATTAAAATTAAAATATAATAAAATGTGATATACATAAAAATGATATACATATCAAAGCTTTCCATCAGAGGGAAAGCCTAGTCCCAGGAAATCCCAGGGTTCTGGGTAGAACTGTAGTTGGGGATTGGTCTTTGAAGGGGTCTGGGTAGCCACCAGCCCACCTATAGCATCTGCACACACAGTGTCCCTCACTGCCAATGCTCCCCACTGTGCGTAGGCCTGGTCCTAAGGAAGTGCCTGCCTGGCACTCAAGGCTTCTGCTGCATCCCCTCCATGACTCCCTAGACTGACTTTGCTGTGGCCACATTTGTGGGACACAAGAGTGAGAACAACCATTTCTGTGAAGACTTAGCTACAGATCAGTCCTAGGCAAAGAGCAAAGCCATTTCTGCTTTTATTCCCATCTTTTGTATTTAATCTAATGTGGCCACAGGGTGAAGCCATAAGGCTCTCTTGTCTCAGCTCGTTATCACCTTCTCTCTCAGTCCATCTGATTCTCTCTCAGTACCTTTCCCCACACAGTGGCTCTTAATAAATGCTAATTCCTAATTCCCTGCCTCCCTGCCCACCCCTCACCTTCACAGTCTCGCAACACTACCTCCACGCCGCGCCCCCACCCCCCGCCCCCGGTCTGTGCCCTGGAACCTGGGAGATGAGCCCACAAGTTGAGGATGAATCTCTCAGGGAAACAGGCTTTAGGGAGGAATCCCAGTTTCGGGAGCTGCCTCTTTCCCAGCCCTGTTTCCTGTGGTCCCGGCTTCCCGCCTGGGCCAGAATCTGAGGAATTTGTCACAGTGGTCCTGCATCTCCCCTGCACCAGCCTGAGCCAGCAGCAGTAAGACAGTGAGCTGCCAGGGCTCCCTCTCTGCAGACAGTCCTCTGGTGAATCAGCGTGGCACTGGCCAGAAGGGGAGGACACGGGCTGGCCTCACACATGTGATGCCTTGGTGGTCCTGGTGGGCTGGCATTGAGATGTCAGGACCCACACCTTCCTGTTCCACAATCCTGAGTCTTGTCACTCTTGCGGGATTGCTCATTCAGCATATTTAGGATAGTTAGAGCAGGACTGAAAGCCTCATTTCTGCAGGATGAAGCAAATTTACTTAGCCTTGTGCATGGTCTTCAATTAGAGAAATTAGTCTTAGCCACATAACAAAATAAAACTGATGATTCAGCGACAGCTAATCGCTTGCTGGAAATGAAAGATGCTTTTACAATGAAGATTTATTTCATGTTATTTTTTCCCCAAGTACTCTTAACTGACTGAATAATGCTGTTATGATCACTCTGATATTACCACATGTGCTTTTAAGAATTTATAAAGTAATCTGTCTTCTGAGGTTTCCAGGGAGGTACTTGAATGGTACAGTTAAAATAGAAGAGAGCAGAAGCTCTTACCTCTCCCAGGCCTTCAGATGGGTCAAATGGAAAATGGCCTGTAGGGTTTGGGGACTTGAGGAGCAGGCATAGGAGGATGGATTCATAATGCAGAAGTAACCCCTAAATGGTGACTAAATATCCACCAGGTCAGTGATAGGTGGCTGGGATGGCGGGGGGAGGGGGAGGGGAAGAGTAGGCCAGAACAGGGGCTACAGGCAGTTGGATGCAACTACAAGAAGGAGTCCCACTGGGGCATGGAGAGAAGGGTGTGCTCCAGGCAGCTAAAAAGGTCCCTGACAAGGGCTGGGGATGAGGTAAAGCCCAGGTGATCACAGCAGCCTCTAGAAGGACCAAGGAGTGTGTGTGTGTGCGTGTGTGTGTGTGTGTGTGTGTGTCTGTGTACACATGCCCTTGTGCATGCATGCAGGTGCATACCGCTTATATGAACATACACTTGTGAGTATATGTGTGTGTGTGTACACATGCCTTTGCACATGCATGCAGGTGCATACGGCATGTATGAACATATATGTGTGAGTGTGTGTGTACACATGCCCTTGTGCATGCATGCAGGTTCATACAGCATGAATGAACATATATGTGTGAGTGTGTGTCTGTGTGCACATGCCCTTGTGCATGCATGCAGGTGCATACCGCTTATATGAACATACACTTGTGAGTATATGTGTGTGTGTGTGTACACATGCCCTTGTGCATGCATGCAGGTTCATACAGCATGTATGAACATATATGTGTGAGTGTGTGTGTCTTTTGTACACATGTCCTTGTGCATGCATGCAGGTGCATACTGCTTATATGAACATACACTTGTGAGTATGTGTGTGTGTGTGTGTGTGTCTGTGTACACATGCCCTTGTGCATGCATGCAGGTGCATACCGCTTATATGAACATACACTTGTGAGTATATGTGTGTGTGTGTGTGTGTGTACATATGTCCTTGTGCATGCATGCAGGTGCATACCGCTTATATGAACATACACTTGTGAGTATATGTGTGTGTGTGTGTGTGTGTGTCTGTGTACACATGCCCTTGTACATGCATGCAGGTGCATACCGCTTATATGAACATACACTTGTGAGTATGTGTGTGTGTGTGTTGTACAATGCCCTTGTGCATGCATGCAGGTTCATACAGCATGTATGAACATATATGTGTGAGTGTGTGTCTGTGTACACATGCCCTTGTGCATGCATGCAGGTTCATACAGCATGTATGAACATATATGTGTGAGTGTGTGTGTGTCTGTTGTACACATGTCCTTGTGCATGCATGCAGGTGCATACTGCTTGTATGAACATACACTTGTGAGTATATGTGTGTGTGTGTGTGTGTGTGTGTGTGTGTGTGGTGCCTGGGGTATGGAAGGTATGGGATGTAAACTGAGGCACTAGCCCTTAAAGATCTTTCTTGTGTGGGTCCTTCTTGCACACAGGATTCAATCCTGTAAGCAAACTGAGAAGTTGGGGTTGGGGGAGAGTAGAAGGATGCAGAGTTAGTAACATAAACCTTCTGAAGAAGGCAGTGGGCCCCATAAACTAAGCTGTAGATTACTCATGGCACACTGCTGACTTCCAGCTGGTTTTCTGCAGACTTATCCTTTGCCCGTTTTTGAATTTTGTTTATGGTTGTTGTTGTTTTGTTTTTGTTGCTGTTGAGTTGTAGGAGTTCTTTATATATTCTGGATATTAATCACTTTTCAGATATATGATTTGCAAATATTTTTCTCCCATTCTGTAAGTCCTTTTCTTCACTCTTGATAGTGTTCTTTGATACACAATGTTTTTTTTTTTCTTTTAAGATTTATTTGAGAGAATGAGCATGGGGGATAGGAAGGGATGGGCAGAAGGAGAGGCAGAGAGAAACTCAGACTCCGCACTGAGCCCAGAGCCCGTTGTGGGGCTGAATCTCATGACCCTGAGATCATGACCTGAGCCAAAACCAAGAGTCAGATGCTTAACCGACTGTGTCACCCAGGCACCCCAATGTACAAAGGTTTTTATTTGTGATAAAGGCCAATTTGTCTATTTTTCTTTCTTGCTTTTGCTTGTGGTGTCATATCCAAGAAATCATTGTAAAATCCAATGTCATGACACTTTTCTCCTGTTTTCCTCTAAAAGTTTTATAGTTTTAGCTCTTATGTTCTGGGTTTTGATCCATTTTGTTAATTTATATATATGATATAAGGTAAGGGTCTAAATTCATTCTTTTGCATGTAGATACCCAGTTATCACAGTACCATTTGTTGAAAAGTCTGTTGTATATCCCAACTGAATGGTCTTGGCACCCTTACTGAAAATTCTTTGACCACAAACACAGAGGTTTATTTCTTGACTATGTATTCTATTCAGTTGGTCCATACGTCTGTCTTAATTCTAGTACAGCACTTCTTTGGTTATTGTAGCTTTGTAGTAAATTTTTAAATCAGGAAGTTTGAATTCCTCTACTTTGTCCTACTTTTTTAAAGATTGTTTTGGCTTTTTTAGGTCCCATGATAGTCTATAAGAATTTTAGGATGGCTCTTTATGTTTCTGCAAAAAATGATATTTGGATTTTGATAGGGATTGTATTAAAATCTATAGATCACTTTTTGTAGTATTGACATCTTAGCAGTTTCTGATTCATAAACACAGCATGTCTTTCCATTAATTTATGTCTACTTTAATTTTTTTAAATGAT
Organism: Halichoerus grypus; assembly: GCF_964656455.1. Lineage (NCBI taxonomy): Eukaryota > Metazoa > Chordata > Mammalia > Carnivora > Phocidae > Halichoerus > Halichoerus grypus. Next base: position 81,927,356 of record NC_135722.1, on the reverse strand, counting down.
ATTTTATAGTTGCCAATGTACAAGTCTTTTATTTCCTTGGTTAAATTTATTCTGAAACATTTTACTATTTTTAGTACTATTTGTTGTCTTGTGATCTTTTGTTGAAAACTGGACATTTGAAAAAACAACCACACCTTCCTGTTTTTGCAAACTGGCACTGAGCTGAGGCAGTCCTTCACTGATTAGCTAGATATGCTCCCAGCCTAGGGATCAGCACAGGGTAAAAGCTTAAGGTCTTCTCAGATCTTTTCTGAGCATGTATCTTGCCTCAGAATGCCTGTGGCTCTTCTTGTTTCTTTCATATACATGGTTACTTTTAAATATCTTGATTTTCCAAAGAGTCCCATGCCAACGTCTCAGGATCTTAGACAGTCTATTATATGTCTCCACCTGTGCTCTCTTGTTCCAGGTGTCTGACAGTCTGTAGTCCCCCTGCAGGTTTCATGAGTGGTGCCAAATATTCTTCCTATATTTAGATGAGACAGACACCAATCCATCAGGCTGCTTCTATAGACAGGTTAGAACATTGCAGGTAAGGTTTGTCTGTTCACTACAGTTTGAGGGAGGGAACTGGGATCTGGGCTGCTGGCTCTTCCAGAGCAAAACCATGTGCCAAAGCAAGGGGTGTGTGTGTGTGTGTGTGTGTGTGCGTGTGTGCGTGTGGAAAAAAATCACGAAATTTTCTATCATTCTTAAGTTTTTTCTTTTTTTTTCGACTGGGTGTTTACTTGGTTGCTGGACCTTTTGTTTTCCAGAGCCCTTATAAGATTAGTTCAGTCAATTTCTGTTTGTTTTGTTTGTTTGTTTGTTTGTTGTTTGTTGTTTTTGTTTTTTGATATTTGGGAAGAGGAGGCAGGCAGAGGGGAGGAATAGGGCTTGCAGCTTCTTAATCTACCATTGGTGATGCTATTCTCTCAAAACTTTTTATATTTTACCTATCTTCAAATTTTTCTTTTGTCTTTTTTTTTTTTCAAACCATTTGGCGCAGCAATGTTTCTCTCTCTCTTTTTTTTTTTTTGAAGATTTTATTTATTTATTTGACAGAGAGGGAGAGAGGCAGGAGAGAGGGAACACAAGCAGGGGGAGTGGGAGAGGGAGAAGCAGGCTTCCTGCGGAGCAGGGAGCCCGATGCGGGGCTCAATCCCAGGACCCTGGGATCATGACCTGAGCCGAAGGCAGACGCTTAACAATTAAGCCACCCAGGCGCCCCAATATTTTTCTCTTTTTATGTTTTTTACCTCTTTGTAAGTTAATTTGCATTTCAATTTGCTTTCACACAATCTTAATCTGAAGGATTTGATGTTCTATAGTCATGGGATTAAAGATAGATGTAAGGGAGCCACATAAACAGAAAATGTCTAATTATAACATAATTCTATTTTCAGTTTAGAGGATGTGTAAGGAATTGTAGGATGCAAATATCTCCTTAGACACATTTTTGGATAGTTGTCTGTGTATTAGGCAAAGTGAGAAAATTTTTTTCTTTCAATGTCTTTCTACTTATAGTATCTACAAATGTTCTTATCTATCAGCTCCTGTATCTTAGAGAACACAAGCCCTTCTGGTTGTTATGTTAAGAGAGCCATGAGTTATTTTTCAAGCTTACTTACTTTTTAAGGCTACCTAAATGCCTAGCTAGATATTGAATGTTTTCTAAATTTGACATTTTATATTTGAATAATTTTGTAATTAAATAATTATTGTGTTATTCATGGAACTATGACTATCTTAAATTATCATATTTAACTTTTTACCCAGTTATTTCCCATTTCTTACCACTGCTTCCAGATTGTTAGCCTAGAACTTCCAGAGTGTGCTAGCCTTTCCTGTCTTATTCATGTCTACATCCCCATCACTAAGAAGCAACCACATAGTAAGTTCTCAATAAATTATTTAGCACAAAAGAGCTCAATTAGTGAATAAATAAATGTGTCACAATTTCTTAATTGGGGAAATTAAGGACTTGTTATATTTCATTTCCAAGTTCTCTTGTAGTTTAGAGTACATACAACAATGTTACACTTTATGTAACAGCAAGAAGAATTCACAAAGGGATTGGTATGGAATAGAAGCACAAAGATAAGAGTTTCCCCTATCGGGTCTGCTTGCTGTGTGATATGGACTGCTGTGGAGGGATAGACAAAAGCACAGTAAGAATGGGATGGGATTTATATAGCCTGGAGGTGTGTGGGAGGAGGGATGCTGGGAAAAGCTTCAAGCCAAGGGGACAATTATGTTGTTCTTAAAAAATGAGTTGAGATTCACTGAGTGGAAGATGAAGGTAAACAATTCAGGTTGGTTTATCTGAGGAACAGGGAACAGATTAATGAAGGTGAAAGTGGTGTTAGGGGAAGAGTCCAGATAAGAAGCAAGAAGCATGGGCTTAGCCAAACTCATGAAGCTTCATGTTCTCTGGTTACAAGTTGGCCTGGATTCTGTAAGTTAAAGCAGTCATCAAAGGCTTTTATCAGAGGTCAATTTGCATTTTGGAGACATCAAGTTGGTAGTTGTGTAAAGGATGGTGTATTGAATGAGATGAGGCTAGAGGCATGGAAACCCCCAGTGACTGACTGCAACAGTCCAGGTGAGAAACGATTAAGACCTAAAATTTCAGATGCAGTGAAAATAGAAAAGGGGATAGCCTTTTGAAGTTTAACAGAGAAATTTGACAGACAGCAACCTGTTTTACCACTTAATTCTGAATTCTAAACTTAGTCTCCGAGATCATGAACTATCAAAGAGTCTAGCACAGTGCCTGCCTCCTAGGGTCCACCCCTGTTGGTTGAACTTGAGTGTACAGCAGTTCAAATGCAGTTCCTTTGGTTTATTTCTCCTCAGAGCCAGAACCAAAATTGGCATATGTTTAAAAGGAGATATTGAAATCAGCTCAGATTTCTCATCTTTGGGTCAAGATGAACTTTCAGAAGCAAAAATTCTTGATTATGTGGAATTGCTTCTTGACTGGGAAAGATAAATTTCTAATACCTGGAAGGAGAGAAAGGAGAGGTGGCTGGACCCCAAGCTGTACCCTGTGATTCAAATATCAAAGACCACGAGGTTGGCAGCATCCTCATCCTTAGCCCTCCGTTTACAGAGTCACAAGTGTCTTGGCTGCCCCCCCCCTTCCTGTGCTCCTGGAATTATCTAAAAAGGAACACTTTAGCGGTAGAGGGGTTATGACTTATCTGGGTTGTGTGGTGTATCATTTGTGCTGGCTTAACTGGAGGCAGGTAGACATTTATCATTTTGGAGGTGATAAAATCGAGAATCAGAGAGATAGGCAACCATCTCAGGACTGCACAACTACATGCAGTGAAGATGAGCTAGGGCTGGGAATGAAGAACTGGACAGGTCTGAGTCACAGAGTTTCAAAATCTAATATAGGACCAGTTGGCCGTAAAAGGGAGATGAACTCATCCTCAGGCCTCTCGTGGGCTTGCCTCCTAGTGATCAAAGTTTAAAGTTTCTTCTTGGAAATGTATATAATTGTGTTGCAAGTTGGGGAGACTTTGATAAAGTTATGTTAATGAAGAGTTTTATTAAATTTTATCTTTAAGATATTTTTGATGGAAAATTTCAAGCATACTCTAAAGAAAAAGTAATAGTCCATCTAATGTCACACATACCATTACCCAGCTTCAAGAAATATCAATCGGTGACCAGTCTTGTATCATTTATCCATTCCCCATTTTAACAGTTTGTTGCTATGCCTCTCAACCATTTCCCACATATATAACCATGTTATGCATAAATAAGCAGCATTAAGATTGAGCCCACATACTCAAGGGTGACTGTCCTCAGGGTCCCAGGCGTTCTGCCTTTGCCCAAACCTTTGGATGGCTGGAGGGATCAATAACTGGGCCACCCATCCTCAGAAAACAAGGTACTTAACACTAGGCTTTGGTATAACTTTCCAATGATGCACAGCTGTGTCTTGGGATGCAGAAGCAGACCAGAAGCCATGACACCAAAAAAACAAATTATGTTTATTAATGACCAAGGGAATCTCAGGAAATAGTTCTGGCTCTAAAATGATGATGACAATTTTTTTAAAAGATTTTATTTTTAAGTAATCTCTACACTTAACGTGGGGCTCGAACTTACAACTCCGAGATCAAGAGTCCCATGCTCTACAGACTGAGCCAGCCCACTGCCCCAATGATGATAATTTTAAGCGGATTATTTTCTGGTTAAAAAAACCCAATAAACAACTCTGTACTTAGAGTCAAAAAGCCTAAATTTGAGTATGTCCTCTGGCACTACTTTTCTCTTAAACTCTGTCTGTGTACTTCAGTTTCCTCTTTTCCATGTATTAGTCATTCAGCAAACACTTACTGGAAATCTGTTATGTGCCAGACACTGTGCTGGGTACTAGAAATAGTTTTTCACTAGATATGATGAAAAGTGAATAATCTCTGCATTTGGATGTTTTATAATCTTATAGGGAGATAATACATATACATGGGCAACAATGATACACTGCCAGAAAGAAAAGTTCCAAAGAAGAGTTATAATCAAAATACAGTGGGGCTAAAAGGAAGAAATACTCTTCAGAACAAGGGAACATGTGTCAAGGATGCTCCACGGAGGAGACAGCATTTGAAGTGACCTGAGGAGAGAGCATCTGAATTGACCCTTGACGTTTGAGGAGAATTTCAACCAGTGAAAGGGGATCTGTGGTGAAGGGAATCTTCTGTTATGCATGGGATGAGACCACATAAAGGAGCCAGCATGCCTGGCAGTAAAACCATGGAAAATCATCCGTGAAAAATCCAAGGGCTATGTTAACATGAGCCAAGCCAAAAGGTGCTTAGATTACATATAATTATGTGTCTGGATGTGAATTGCCATAGAATTCCTGGTGGGGCAAAGGAAAGATTATTGACTGCTGGAATTCTCAGAAGATCAGGGGCCATAGCCGCAAGGAGACACCCTAGGGAAGAAGACCCTTCATCTAGCAGCATGGTCGGTTGCTCCAGCAATTTGCTTGGTTATGAGAATGTCTGTGGACCCTCGGTTCAGGGCACTGCTGGGAATATTTCAGGAAAAAAATTCATCTACTCCTACCCCGAAGTGAGCATCTTCTCTGATGCTATTTGATCGACTGAGGGAGCTGTAGAGCTGCTTAGTGGTGATTAGGTTTCCGTGAGGGCTACTTCTTTTAGGGGTTTTAGGAAGAATAATAGGCATTTGGGTATTATCATAACGAGGCTATTAACACTATCATTACTATAATACTAACATATAGTCTTATACAAAGTTTCAAACTGCTTTCACTTTTATCATCTCAACTGAGCCTAACAATGACCACATAAATCTTTTTTAGACAGGAGAAAACTGAGATTCAAGCATGCTGATTAAATGCTCTAGTCAAAAAAAAAAAAAAAAATGCTCTAGTCAAAGATACAATAAGTGGCAGAACAGAAACTTTTTGATTTCAGAACAAGTACTTTTTTGGGTTATGGGAACCAGGGGGAAAAGCTACCAGTCTGCAAACCTTGAATCTGACTCACTTTCTACACATTTAAGGAGTGTATATACCTGAAGGTGGGCTATTTCTGCCAGGGCACAGGTTGTCATTCTGCTTCAGGGACCAGTCTTGGCCAAGGATGAATCAGGGCTCAGCAGAAGCAAACAGGCTGCACCTCACTTCCATGGAAATGCTGTGCAGGACACAGATGCGCCAAATGCCATAAACACAGAAATTCTAACTTTAGGTGCCTGATGGAAAGCACCAAAGCATGTCCTGATCTCTGAATCAAAAGGGAAGTAAGCGATAGTACATTTAATGAAATGTTAGAAGAAAGAAGGTGGGGGGCGCCTGGGTGGCTCAGTCGTTAAGCGTCTGCCTTCGGCTCAGGTCATGATCTCAGGGTCCTGGGATCGAGCCCCACATCAGGCTCCCTGCTCAGCAGGAAGCCTGCTTCTCCCTCTCCCACTCCCCTGCTTGTGTTCCCTCTCTCGCTGTGTCTCTCTCTGTCAAATAAATAAAATCTTTAAAAAAAAAAAAAAAGAAAGAAAGAAGGTGGAAGTAAAAGAGACCCTACAGGGTTCTCTCAGGGGCACAAAGAATGGAGAGAGGCTGAGAGAAGCTATGAATTTTACTACTGAACTGAAAGTCCAAGCACAAGGGCTTCGTTCTCCTCCTCAGACTAACCCCTGTGTGGGCTGGACACAGGAACCCAATTAGCCTGTTTTCCTTCACAGTGGTGTGAGGTATGGGCACTGGTGTCACGGACCTTGGGTTGCCAGAGAAGGCTTTCTAGGTGCTCAGTAGGGCAGGGCCCATTCTGTGACTTTCTAACGGCACTAGGGAGGAGATGTTGTTATAAAAGGGAACTGGAAAAAAATAAATAAATAAAAAGGAACTGGGTTTCAGTGAGGTTAAGGGACTTGTTCAAGGTACTCCTGATTAAACTATAATTATTCTTTGCCATCTGTGACTATTTGAGGTTTATATACATACTCCCCCATTAGACTTGGGTCTTTCAAAGTCAAGTTTGAAACTCCACCTTGTTCCTCATTTCCTTTTAACTTCCCTTGGTCTCCAGCCCATTTCTTCCTTCCTCCCTTCCTCCCTTCCTCTCTTTCTCTCTCTCTTCCTTTCTTTCTTTCTTTTCTTTCTTTCTTTTCTTTCTTTCTTTCTTTCATCTCTTCCTTTCTTTCTTTCTTTTCTTTCTTTCTTCTTTCTTTCTTTCTTTCTTTCTTTCTTTCTTTCTTTCTTTCTTTCTTCTTTCTTTCTTTCTGTCTTTCTTTCCTTCCTTCCTTCTTTCCTTCCTTTCTCTTTCTTTCTCTCTCTTTCCTTCCTTCCTTCCTTCCTTCCTTCCTTCCTTCCTTCCTTCCTTTCTCTCTCTCTCTCTTTCTTTCTTCTTTCTTTTTTCCCCCTCTATGGAAATGTATTACAGTCTCAGGTACAAAACTGCACAAGTTGACAAAGCATTTCAGTGGAGGTATACATTGAGTGCTGGGGAGACGAAGTGAATTGTGCCAACTTGCGGTGGTGTGGCAATGAAGCCCTTATAAACATGGGAAACATTACCAGGTCTTCTTTCTCTCCATGGCAGCGCAGCAGGAGGCCCACTACTGAGACGTAAAATAAGATAAATGCCCTAGAGGGAAGACATACAGCAATCTTTCAGATCATTTTCTGAGCAGCTGTCTCTTTGCTGGAAGGCCATGGAACTGCCTTAGGGGGTGGGAGAGATTGGCTGATAGATAAGGTTGTCTGCAGAAGCCCCCTCCCTAAAGCCTTTGCCAGTGGTCTTGCCTTCCTGATTTTTCACCTGGTGGTGCCAAGATAGGGAGAGCCTCAGGTTATGTGGCTCAGTTGGGGCATCCAAAATGACACCCTAGTAAAAGCCGGCGTCTGCCCCACCATGGCAATTTTCCCTACACTGTTTTCAAACACTGCCTCAAACTACTATGACCCAACCTTCTTTGACATTTTAGTTTCAGCTTTTTGAGGTAGATTTCATCCCCCTGGCAATTTCCACTCAAAGCTTGTATGATCTGGCACGCGGCAGTGAGCAGACTTAAGACTGCTTTCTGTGATGGTGGTGGTGGTGATGGTGGGCAGGGGAGTGAATGTGAGTTTTCCCAAAGAGGTAGTTTCTACTCTGTATCCATTCTCTAGGAACATGGTTAAGGAGGCCTTTATGTTGCATTCAAAATATCATTTTCCTGAATCACTTTTGGCTTTAGTTTTGCTTTTCTGGAGAAAGGATCTACTTCTTGTATTAACTTTAGATTAGTAACCCCAAAATGAATAAAAAGCATTCTGCTTTTTGTTTGCCTCTTCATTTGTTTTGTTTTTTAGATTTTACAAATGAGTGAAATCATATGGTATGTGTCTTTCTCAGTCTGACTTACTTCATTTAGCATTATACCCTCTAGGCCCACCCATGTTGTCACAAATGGCAAGATCTCACCCCTTTTAATGGCTACATAATATTCCATTGTATATATACACCACACCTTCTTTATCCATTCATGGGATGGACATCAGGGATGGACACTTGGGTTGCTTCCATATCTTAGCTATTGTAAATAATGCTACAATAAACATTGGGGTACATATATCTTTTCAAATTAGTGTTGTCATTTTCTTTGGGTAAATGTCCAGTAGTGGAATTATTGGATCATATAGTATATCTATTTTTTATTTTTTGAGGAACCTCAATATGTTTTCAACATTGGCTGTACCAATTTATATTCCCTCCAACAGTGCATAATGGTTTTCTTTTCTACACATCCTCAGCATCATTTGTTATTTCTTGTCTTTTTGATTTTCACCAGAAGGGAGAGGTATGGGTGTGGGCAAAATGGGTGAAAGGGAGTGGGAGACACAGGCTTCCACTTATGGAATGAATACGTCATGGGAATAAAAGGTACAGCACAGGGAATATAGTCAATTATATTGTAATAGTGTTGTATGGTGACAGATGGTAGCTAACTTGTGATGAGCATAGCAGAATGTATGCACATGTTGAATCACTATTGTTGTACTCCTGAAACTAAGGTAACATTGTGGGCCAATTTTTTTAGTTTTTCAAGTGAAAAACCAAAAAAAAAAAAAAGATACTGAAAAGGAAACTCTTCTGAGTCTACCCCTTTCCATCAATCCCACTCACAAGGTTCTTTTTGAGGAGAGGAAAAAGATAAAAAACCTAACACCTCTCCATGATTTCTCACTGTGAATTTTAATTGAGTATTTATTTGATTCTCTCTTCTCTAGGTAAATAAACCCTAGAAAGCAAGGACCAGGGCTATTAAATTCAGCATCCACAAGCTGAGAAGGTATTCAATAAACTACTGAACTACTGACTATGGTGAAGAGGGAAGAGCATCAAGGGTTCTTCATACCCTCTGAAGTATGTTTAGAATCAAGGAGAAGCTTCCTGGAGGCCAACTGAGGCTGGGTCTGTGCCTGCAACATGGCTGAAAAGCTGGGAGTCACCTGCCCTTCCTGTGCCAGTAACTGGTGAGCTCAGTGCCTCTATAGTCCTGCTGCCTAAGCAATCAGTGTGCTTAAGTGTACCTAGGCCATTCTATGCTCCAGAAGAGCAGCCCTTCAGAAGAAAGACCCTGGGGGCAGCCTCCACTCTAAGCATCTCCAGGGCCCATGTCTGTTCCCCGAATGACCACTTAACAAACGTAGTGTACTGTGTGCTGGGCTCTGGCCTTAAATTATTCCTGGCCCTCCCTCATCATATCATGAAGCTATCTTTTCTTCACCTGGGACTGACTTAGTCTCTATTTGGGCAATTCCTCATCACACAACATCTAGATATTATCTCCTGCAAGCCCAAGAGTAAAAGAGGGAACTGGTTTAGGAAACCGGGAAAAAGAGGTCCATTTTCTTGGCGCTTTCCAATGTCATGGTATTTAAAATTAGCAGGCTGTCTCTCTATAAGTCGTTAAGAGCTCAAGCCCAGGGAAAATAAGTTGAAGACCAAGAAGACCCCACCTTCACTTCTTGTCCCTCTTAGGGCTAATGTGCCAAGAAGCAGGGAGAGCGACAAGCCAAAGAGCAGGGCTAACCCCAGGGATCCCTAGAGCAGCAGTGAGAGCCAAGCTCCCTCAAAATTTTGACCAGAGGGTCAGAAGGGCTATAGGCATGTCACATAACAGTGTCCAACATTTTCACAAAGGTCTTTGAAGCCCACCCCAAAGCAATTTTCCATTATGTGACAATAAGGTTAGACTTATCCTATTTCTAAACAGATAGAAATTTAGGAAATGCAGCACAATTCATGATTGTCAGAGAGATTTACTTCTCAAGCAAAACTGCACAAAAACGCTCATGTGCCAATTTCTCTGGGACTCTTGCCAAACCTGATTGATGGCAATTCTTTTATTATGAGTGCCTCCTTCCACTGGAACTCACACTTGGCTCAGTAATTGTTTATAAAATTGACTTTACTGAGTTTGATAAAGGAGGTGTAAGGACCAGAAAATGTTATGTGTTTTCAGCAGCATGGAACAAGTGGGAAAAAAAAAAAAACAACTAAACTAAACTAAATTTTTAAGTCAGACAAATCTGAGATCCAACACTGGACTTTCAAAAAAAAATAAGTATTACCTATGCCATAAGAACGTTGGGAGAATTCAACCTAAAAGAAATATGTGGCACCTGTTCTGTACTATTTTGCTGAGTGCTGTAGGTATAATGACAGACAAAACAAACATATATTTCAGTTCAGTGAGAGGATAGAGACAAGTAAAAGGCCATTCTGATATGGACATATATTATAGCAAGAGAAAACAGCACATAAAATGTAAATGAATAAAATAATTTCAAGTGACAACCATAAAGAGAAAAAAAACAGGGTACGGATACTTGAATGAGGAAAAGGAACAAAAAAAGGCAAAGTTATTCAGGAAGAATTTCTGAGAAGAGGGAGTAGTGAGTAACTAAGCCCTGCAGTGAGAAAGAGCTGGTTATATTTTTTCAGAGAGAGAGAGAGAGAGATCAGTGCAGCTGGGACTTGGTGAACAAGAAGCTGAACAGTAGAAAAGACACAAAAAGCAAGTCAGGTGTTCTACCATTTCAGCCCTGTGTGTAATACTGAAGAGTTTGGATTTTATTTTAAGTACACAAGGAAACCGGTGGAGGGTTTTTAGCCAGACATGGTTAGAATCAGTGAGGGTGACAAAAAGACAGATTTGAGCTAGAGGTGAGGAAGGAGATACTGAAATTAGAACCACTGAATGAACTATCATCTTGCAACCATTCTGGAGCTTATGGTAAAGGAAGAGATTGTGTGCCTTCCAAAGTCTTCAATAGGTAGTATTAGCACATTGTTTAGGTAAGCAGCCTCCTGCGTCAGATTCTTTAGATTAAAATATTGGATTTATCATTTGCTAGCCTTGCAACACTGGGCAATTTGCTCAGCCTTAGTGTCATTGTGTAATAAAATGGAGGTTAGAAGTTATATCTACTACATAAGGGCATTGGGATGATTTAACATGATGAGGAATGTAGGTTTTTTAGTACAGTGCTTGGAACACATTAAAGTTTAAGAACACATAAAGGCAGGTCAACTTCTGGAATGGCTGATTGAGGGGCTTAGAAAATTCTTTCTATAAAAAGCAGTGATAAACCAAAAACACAATCAATGAAAGAAATGATTGATTAGTTGGACTTCATTAAAACTCAAAAACTTCTGCTCTTGGAAAGACATTGTTAAGGGAATGAAAAGACAAGCCACAGACTGGAAGAAAATATTTGTAAAACATGTATTTGTCAAAGAACTAGTATCCAAAATATACAAAGAACTCTTAAAACTCAACAATAAGAGGGGCGTCTGGGTCAGATGAAGTCAATTAAGTGGCCCACTCGATTTCAGCTCAGGTCATGAGCACAGGGTTGTGAGACTGATCCCCACATCAGGCTCTGTGCTAAGTGTGGAGTCTGCTTAAGACTCTCTCTCCCTTTCCCTCTGCCCCTCTCTTGTGCTCTGTCTCTGCTCTCTCTCTCTCTCTCTCAAATAAATAAATAAATAAATAATCTTTTTAAAAAATCAACAGTAAGAAAACAAACAATCCAGCTTTTAAAATGTGTAAAATGTCTGAGTAAGTATCTTGCCAAATAAGATATATGGATGTCAAATAAACATATAAAATGTTGTTCACCATCATATGTCATCAGACAAATGCAAATTAAAACAAGGAGATGCCACTACATACCTATTAAAATGACCAAAATCCAGAGCATTGATAATACCAAATGCTGGTGAAGATATGGAGCAAAAAAGAACTCTTATCTATTGCTGGTGGGAATACAAAATAGTATAGCCACTTTAGAATACAGTTTGGCTGTTTCTTACACAACTAACCATTCTCTTACCAGTGGTCCAGTAATCACGATATTTGGTAATTACCCAAATTAGTTGAAAACTTATGTCCACATAAAAACTCTCGCATGAATTTTTATAGCAGCTTTATTCATATTATTCAAAACTTGGACACAACATAGATGTCCTTCAACAGGTGAATAAATAAACTGCAGTATATCCAGAAATGAACTATCAAGGCATAAAAAAACATGGAAGAACCTTAAATGAGTTATTCATAAGTAAAAGAAGCCAATAAAAAAGGCTATATAATGCATGATTCCAATTATATGGCATTCTGGAAAAGGCAACACTATGGAGCCAGTACAAAGATCAGTAGTTTCCAAGGATTGGTAGAGGTTGAGGAGGAATGAATAGGCTGAGTATAGATGATTTTTAGGACAGTGAAAATATTCTATATGATATAGTAATGGTGGATCCATGTCATTATACATTTGTCAAACCCAGCACAAGTGAACCCTAACATAAACTGTGGACTTTGGTTAATAATATGTCAATATGTCAATAATATGTCAAAATAATAATAATATGTCAACATTGGCAAGTTAGTTATAAAAAATGTACCATTCTAATGAAAAATGTTACTTACTAATAAGGGAAACTGTGTAGGTGGGTAGGGAGGGAAAGTAATCTGTACTTTTCACTCAATTTTTGTGTAAAACTAAAACCACCCTAAAGCTCTGAATTGTGTAAGGTGGTTGAATCACAGACCTGTACCTCTGAAACAAATAATACATTATATGTTAAAAAAAAAAAAAAGAAGAAGATAGTAGGAAGGGAAAAATGAAGGGGGGTAATCAGAGGGGGAGACGAACCATGAGAGACTATGGACTCTGAGAAACAAACTGAGGGTTCTAGAGGGGAAGACGGTGGGGGATGGGTTAGCCTGGTGATGGGTATTAAAGAGGGCACTTATTGAATGGAGCACTGGGTGTTATATGCAAACAATGAATCATGGAACACTACATCAAAAACTAATGATGTAATATATGGTGATTAACATAACATAATAAAAAAATAAAATAAAATAAAACTACCCTAAATATAAAGTTTATTAATTAAAAAAAAAAGAACCAGCAATAATAAAACTTTGCAGAATTGTCAGAAACAAAAACTTCAAGACTCTGGAAATTGACCACAGGCATGCAACAATTTGAGAAGCAGTTATTCGAGAGAAAACATTGAACCCTGGTAAGAACAGTGGGATTTCATAACATTTTAGCCTGAGTCTGCTTCCATCTCCCCTACCAGCTCTAATTCCATGGAACTATTGTCCTAGAAGGGCTGGGCAGGTCATGGGGACCATGAGGCTTGGTAAATTAAAGAATCCAGACTCAAAAGGGGGCATATTATATTCCATTCATATGATATTCTGGAAAACACTAAAAAATAGGAAGAGAAAGTAGGCAGTGGTTGCCTGGGGCTGGAAGTTGTGGAAGGGTTTGTCTACCAAGGGGAAATAATGAAGAAATTTTTGAAGAAAACTGAATTTTCTCAGTTTTCATTTTGGTAATGGTTAAACAACTGCATGTGTTTGTCAAAAGTCATAGAACTATTTATCAGAGAGAGAAAATTTTTCTTTCAGAAATAAAAATGTGAATAAGAAATAGACAACCTGAACCTTATGAACACATGTATAACTTGATGACTAATGAGCACTCAAATGGCTTATAGGAAGACATTAGGATTACACTGCTTCACCAGTTATTTATTTATTTTTTTGGAGGGGGCAAATCATTTACTGTCTCCTTTCTCAGTTTACTCATATATAAGATGGTAATAACAATAGTTATTTAGATTTAATCTCATAAGGATTTAATAAGAAAGTGAGTTAATCATAGGGATTTAATAAGAATAAAGTGAGTTAATCAATGTTAAATGCTTAGGATATTATGTAAATAAAATGAGTATTAGGTTTTTAAAAATTTCATGTTGATTGGAAAGTAAAAGTAAAACTGTCTTATTCTTTTTTTTTATTGTTATGTTAATCCCCATACATTACATCATTAGTTTTAGATATAGTGTTCCATGATTCATTGTTTGTGCATAACACCCAGTGCTCCATGCAGAACGTGCCCTCCTCAATACCCATCACCAGGCTAACCCATCCTCCCACCCCCCTCCCCTCTAGAACCCTCAGTTTGTTTTTCAGAGTCCATCGTCTCTCATGGTTCTTCTCCCCCTCCGATTTCCCCCCCTTCATTCTTCCCCTCCTGCTACATTCTTCTTCTTTTTTTCTTTCTTAACATATATTGCATTATTTGTTTCAGAGGTACAGATCTGAGATTCAACAGTCTTGCACAATTCACAGCGCTTACCAGAACACATACCCTCCCCAGTGTCCATCACCCAGTCACCCCATCCCTCCCACCCCACCCCCCACTCCAGCAACCCTCAGTTTGTTTCCTGAGATTAAGAATTCCTCATATCAGTGAGGTCATATGATACATGTCTTTCTCTGTTTGACTTATTTCGCTCAGCATAATACCCTCCAGTTCCATCCACGTCATTGCAAATGGCAAGATCTCATTCCTTTTGATGGCTGCATAATATTCCATTGTATATATATACCACCTCTTCTTTATCCATTCATCTGTTGATGGACATCTTGGCTCTTTCCACAGTTTGGCTATTGTGGACATTGCTGCTATAAACATCGGGGTGCACGTAGCCTTTCGGGTCCCTACTTTTGTATCTTTGGGGTAAATACCCAGTAGTGCAATTGCTGGATCATATGGTAGCTCTATTTTCAACTTTTTGAGGAACCTCCATACTGTTTTCCAGAGTGGCTGCACCAGCTTGCATTCCCACCAACAGTGTAGGAGGGTTCCCCTTTCTCCGCATCCCCGCCAACATCTGTCATTTCCTGACTTGTTAATTTTAGCCATTCTGACTGGTGTGAGGTAGTATCTCATTGAGGTTTTGATTTGGATTTCCCTGATGCCGAGCGATATTGAACACTTTTTCATGTGTCTGTGGGCCATTTGGATGTCTTCTTTGGAAAAATCTCTGTTCATGTCTTCTCCCCATTTCTTGATTGGATTCTTTGTTCTTTTGGTGTTGAGTTTGATGAGTTCTTTATAGATTTTGGATACTAGCCCTTTATCTGATATGTCATTTGCAAATATCTTCTCCCATTCTGTCAGTTGTCTTTTGGTTTTGTTGACTGTTTCCTTTGCTTTGCAAAAGCTTTTTATCTTGATGAAGTCCCAATAGTTCATTTTTGCCCTTGCTTCCCTTGCCTTTGGCGATGTTTCTAGGAAGAAGTTGCTGCGGCTGAGGTCGAAGAGGTTGCTGCCTGTGTTCTCCTTTAGGATTTTGATGGACTCCTGTCTCACATTGAGGTCTTTCAACCATTTGGAGTCTATTTTTGTGTGTGGTGTAAGGAAATGGTCCAGTTTCATTCTTCTGCATGTGGCTGTCCAATTTTCCCAACACCATTTGTTGAAGAGACTGTCTTTTTTCCATTGGACATTCTTTCCTGCTTTGTCAAAGATTAGTTGACCATATAGTTGAGGGTCCATTTCTGGGCTCTCTATTCTGTTCCATTGATCTAAGTGTCTGTTTTTGTGCCAGTACCATACTGTCTTGATGATGACAGCTTTGTAGTAGAGCTGAAAGTCTGGAATTGTGATGCCACCAGCTTTGCTTTTCTTTTTCAACATTCCTCTGGCTATGCGGGGTCTTTTCTGGTTCCATACAAATTTTAGGATTATTTGTTCCATTTCTTGGAAGAAAGTGGATGGTATTTTGATGGGGATTGCATTGAATGTGTAGATTGCTCTAGGTAGGATTGACATCTTCACAATATTTGTTCTTCCAATCCATGAGCATGGAACGTTTTTCCATTTCTTTGTGTCTTCCTCAATTTCTTTCATGAGTATTTTATAGTTTTCTGAGTACAGATCCTTTGCCTCTTTGGTTAGATTTATTCCTAGGTATCTTATGGTTTTGGGTGCAATTGTAAATGGGATCGACTCCTTAATTTCTCTTTCTTCTGACTTGTTGTTGGTATATAGGAATGCCACTGACTTCTGTGCATTGATTTTATATCCTGCCACTTGACTGAATTCCTGTATGAGTTCTAGCAGTTTTGGGGTGGAGTCTTTTGGGTTTTCCACATAAAGTATCATATCATCTGCAAAGAGTGAGAGTTTGACTTCTTCTTTGCCAATTTGGATGCCTTTGATTTCTTTTTGTTGTCTGATTGCTGTGGCTAGGACTTCCAATACTATGTTGAATAGCAGTGGTGATAGTGGACATCCCTGCCGCGTTCCTGACCTTAGGGGGAAAGCTCTCAGTTTTTCCCCATTGAGAATGATATTCGCTGTAGGTTTTTCATAGATGGCTTTTATGATATTGAGGTATGTACCCTCTATCCCTATACTCTGAAGAGTTTTGATCAAGAAAGGATGCTGTACTTTGTCAAATGCTTTTTCTGCATCTATTGAGAAGATCATATGATTCTTGTTCTTTCTTTTGTTAATGTATTGTATCACGTTGATTGATTTGCGGATGTTGAACCAACCTTGCAGCCCAGGGATAAATCCGACTTGGTCGTGGTGAATAATCCTTTTAATGTACTGTTGGATCCTATTGGCTAGTATTTTGGTGAGAATTTTTGCATCCATGTTCATCAGGGATGTTGGTCTGTAATTCTCCTTTTTGATGGGGTCTTTGTCTGGTTTTGGGATCAAGGTAATGCTGGCCTCATAAAATGAGTTTGGAAGTTTTCCTTCCATTTCTATTTTTTGGAACAGTTTCAGAAGGATAGGTATTAATTCTTCTTGAAATGTTTGGTAGAATTCCCCTGGGAAGCTATCTGGCCCTGGGCTTTTTTGTTTTGGGAAATTTTTGATGACTGCTTCTATTTCCTTAGTGGTTATAGGTCTGTTCAGGTTTTCTATTTCTTCCTGGTTCAGTTTTGGTAGTTGATACATCTCTAGGAATGCATCCATTACTTCCAGGTTATCTAATTTGCTGGCATAGAGTTGCTCATAATATGTTCTTATAATTGTTTGTATTTCTTTGGTGTTGGTTGTGATTTCTCCTCTTTCATTCATGATTTTGTTGATTTGGGTCATTTCTCTTTTCTTTTTGATAAGTCTGGCCAGGGGCTTATCAATCTTGTTAATTCTTTCAAAGAACCAGCTCCTAGTTTCGTTGATCTGTTCTACTGTTCTTTTGGTTTCTATTTCATTGATTTCTGCTCTGATCTTTATTATTTCTCTTCTCCTGCTGGGTTTCGGCTTTATTTGCTGTTCTTTCTCCAGCTCCTTTAGGTGTAGGGTTAGGTTGTGTACTTGAGACCTTTCTTGTTTCTTGAGAAAGGCTTGTATTGCTATATACTTTCCTCTTAGGACTGCCTTTGCTGTATCCCAAAGATTTTGAATAGTTGTGTTTTCATTTTCATTGGTTTCCATGAATTTTTTAAATTCTTCTTTAATTTCCTGGTTGACCCATTCATTCTTCAGTAGGATACTCTTTAGCCTCCATGTATTTGAGTTCTTTCCGACTTTCCTCTTGTGATTGAGTTCTAGTTTCAAAGCATTGTGGTCTGAAAATAGGCAGGGGATGATCCCATCTTCTGGTACCGGTTGAGACCTGATTTATGACCTAGGATGTGATCTATTCTGGAGAATGTTCCATGGGCACTAGAGAAGAATGTGTATTCCGTTGCTTTGGGATGGAATGTTCTGAGTATGTCTGTGAAGTCCATTTGGTCCAGTGTGTCATTTAAAGTCTTTATTTCCTTGTTGATCTTTTGCTTAGACGATCTGTCCATTTCAGTGAGGGGGGTGTTAAAGTCCCCCACTATTATTGTATTGTTGTCGATGTGTTTCTTTGCTTTTGTTATTAATTGCCTTATATAATTGGCTGCTCCCATGTTAGGGGCATAGATATTTACAATTGTTAGATCTTCTTGTTGGATAGACCCTTTAAGTATGATATAGTGTCCTTCCTCATCTCTTATTACAGTCTTTGGTTTAAAATCTAATTTGTCTGATATAAGGATTGCCACCCCAGCTTTCTTTTGGTGTCCATTAGCATGGTAAATGGTTTTCCACCCCTTCACTTTCAATCTGTGGGTGTCTTTGGGTCTGAAACGAGTCTCTTGCAGACAGCATATCGATGGGTCTTGTTTTTTAATCCAATCTGATAGCCTGTGTCTTTTGATTGGGGCATTTAGCCCATTTACATTCAGGGTAACTATTGAAAGATAGGAAATTAGTGCCATTGTATTGCCTGTAAAGTGACTGTTACTGTATATTGTTTGTGTTCCTTTCTGGTCTATGTTGCTTTTAGGCTCTCTCTTTGCTTAGAGGATCCCTTTCAATATTTGTTGTAGGGCTGGTTTCGTGTTAGCAAATTCCTTTAGGTTTTGTTTGTCCTGGAAGCTTTTGATCTCTCCTTCAATTTTCAATGACAGCCTAGCTGGATATAGTATTCTTGGCTGCATATTTTTCTCATTTAGTGCTCTGAATATGTCCTGCCAGTCCTTTCTGGCCTGCCAGGTCTCTGTGGATAAGTCTGTTGCCAATCTAATGTTTCTACCATTGTAGGTTACATATCTCTTCTCCCGAGCTGCTTTCAGGATTTTCTCTTTGTCTTTGAGACTCGTAAGTTTTACTATTAGATGTCGGGGTGTTGACCTATTTTTATTGATTTTGAGAGGGGTTCTCTGTGCTTCCTGGATTTTGATGCCTGTTTCCTTCCCCAAATTAGGGAAGTTCTCTGCTATAATTTGCTCCATTATACCTTCTGCCCCTCTCTCTCTTTCTTCTTCTTCTGGGATCCCAATTATTCTAATGTTGTTTCGTCTTATGGTATCGTTTATCTCTCGAATTCTGCCCTCGTGATCCAGTAGTTGTTTATCTCTCTTTTTCTAAGCTTCTTTATTTTCCATCATTTGGTCTTCTATCTCACTGATTCTTTCTTCTGCCTCATTTATCCTAGCAGTTAGCGCCCCCATATTTGATTGCACCTCATTGATAGCCTTTTTGATTTCTACTTGGTTAGATTTTAGTTCTTTTACTTCTCCAGAAAGGGTTTCTCTAATAACTTCCATGTTTTTTTCAAGCCCAGCTAGTATCTTTAAAGTGATGATTCTGAACTCTAGATCTGACATCGTACTAATGTCCGTATTGAGTAGGTCCCTGGCAGTCGGTACTACCTCTTGTTCTTTTTGTTGAGGTGATTTTTCCGTCTTGTCATTTTGTGCAGAGGAGAATAGATTAATGAGAGAACAAAATGCTAGCAGGGTAACAACGTCCCCAGAAAATATACTCTAAACAAATCAGAAAAGACCTGAAGCAGTGGGAAAAGAAAGGGAAAGAGAGAAAAAAGAAAAGGAAAGAAAAAAAGAAAAAAGAAAAAGATAGAGTAAAAACAAACAAAAGCAGAACAAAACAAAACAAAACAAAAACAGAATGTGATCAAATATGATCAGGCTGGATTATAGATCAGTGCCACACACTAGATTTTGGGTGTATTTTGGTCTGTTAAAAGAAAGTCCCTCCCAAAATTTTAAAGAAAGAAAAACTTATATATGTACAAAAATAAGGGTTGATATGATGAAGGGATGGAAATTGACTGTAAAGATGGAAATTATAAAAAATTTTAAAAAAGGATTTGATAAGTTGTTTGTAAAAAGAAAGAAGAGGATTAAAAAAAAAAAAGAAAGAGAAAAGGGAGAGAATGTGATCAGGCAGGGGAGTAGAAAAAAACCATACACTAGAGATTTAGAGTATATTTTGATCTGTTAGAAGAAACTATCTCAAGATTTTAAAGAGAGAACAACTCATATATATATGCCAAAAATACAGGTAACTACTATGAAGGGATAGAATATGACTTTAAAAATGAAAAATAAAAATGATTTTTTTTAAAAAAGGGATTGATAAGATGTTGGTTGAAAGAGGGAAAAAGAAAAATTCAAAAAAAAAGAAAAAAGGGAAAAAGAAAAAAAGACAGTTAAAAAAAATAATTAACTTTGAAAGACTAAAGAATCATGGTAAAAAAGCCATGAATTCTATGTGCAGTATTCCCCTAGCTCTGGAGTTCTGCCGTTCTCATTGATCAGTAAACTTGGTCTTGGCTGGCCGTTCTCGCTGATCTTCTGGGGGAGGGGCCTGTTGCCGTGGTTCCCAAATGTCTTTGCCGGAGGCGGAACTGCCCCGCCCTTGCCGGTCCTAGCTAAGTAATCTGCTGGGGTTTGCTCTCCGGAGCTTTTGTTCCCTGCAAGCTTTCCGTACATCTTTGGAGGTGGAGAGTGAGAATGGCGGCCTCCCAGTCTCCGCCCCGGCGGAGCTGAGAACTCGGGGTCCCGCTCCTCAGCGAGCCCCCAGAGAAAAGCAGTCAGTCACTCCCGTCTCCCCGGTCTCCGGCCACACTCCGCGCTCACCCGGCCTGTGACCGCGCCTTTCTATCTGGCACCTGACCCCGGGTGGAGTCTCCAAACCCAGCAGATCCCCGCGGTGCGTTCCTGCACCTCTCCTCCCGGGGGGAAGAAGGTGAGTCTCTTCGGATCTGCCACTTGTTGGGTCCCTGCTGGAGGAGCAGTGGCCCGACTGTGTCACGGATCATGGTTTATAGCAACCCCGAGCTGAGAGCCCGCGCCTGGGCTCCGTCTCTGCAGCCGGCTTCCCTGCTCCGATACCTGGGAGCTCTGCCGCACTCAGGCACCCACGGTCTTTCTGTGACCCCGAGGGTCCTGAGACCACACTGTCCCGCGAGGGTTCCACCCCCCACTTCACCACCAGAGTGATGTCCCTCAGCGGAGCAGACTTCTAAAAGTTCCGATTTTGTGCTCCATGGCTCTATCACTTGCCAGAAGCGGCCGACGGAGGACCCTCCCCCGCCGTCTATCCTCCCGAATATCGCCTCGGATTCACTTCTCCGCACGTCCTACCTTCCAGAAAGTGGTTGCTTTTCTGTTCAGAGAGTTGTTGCTCTTCTTTTCATCGATCTCCTGTTGAGTTTGTAGGTGTTCAGAATGGTTTGATCCCTATCCAGCTGAATTCCTGAGAGGAGAGGAAATCCAGGTCTCCTACTCCTCCGCCATCTTGCTCCGCCCCCAAAACTGTCTTATTCTTATAAGACATCCTTGTCTAAGCAAAAACAAAAGCTAAGAAATCTTAAAACAATATATAGAATTACCAAATACATTTAAAGATGTCACAATATGCCATACTGACTTTTTTTTTAAGGATTTTTATTTATTTATTTGAGAGAGAGTGAGATAAAGGGAGCATTAGCAGGGGGGGATGGACAGAGAGAGAGAGGGAGAAGCAGACTCCCTGCTGAGCAGGGAGCCACATGCGGGACTCAATCCCAGGATCATGACCCGAGCTGAAGGCGGTTGCCCAACTGGCTGAGCCACCCAGGTGCCCCTGCCATACCAACTTTTAAAAATTGCATTTTTGTATACTAGTAGCAAACCAGTTTTTGTGACATTTTTAATTTTTAAATTATCTTTATTCAAGTATAATTAACCCACAATAAAGCTCAACAATTTTGAATGTACAATTTGATGAGTTTTAACAAATATAGTCATGCAATTACCACCACATTCATAATATAAAATATTTCCTTCACTCTAAAAATTTCCTCAGAAATCCTTTGCTTCTATCCCTTCCCTACAGTCTCAGCTTCTGGCAAACATTGATCTGCTTTGCTATATATAGTTTTTCTTTTTCCAGAAATTCATAAATTATTAATCTAAAAAATGCCCTATCTCGTATCTAGCTTTTCCCTTCAAATATATGCCCTTTAGAATGGTGAAAATTGCATCTATCTATCTATCATCTATCTATCTATCTATCATCTATCATCTATCTATCTATCTACCCTCAGTTTGTTTTTCCGAGTCCATCATCTCTCATGGTTCATCTCCCCCCTCCAATTTCCCCTGCTTCTGAGGGGAAGAATGAAGGGGGTCATATAGTTTTTAAAATACAGGTCTTTCACTTCCTTGTTAAAAATTTATTACTAGGTAGTTTATTATTTTTTATGCAATTGTAAATGAGATTGTTTTCTTAATTTCTTTTTTCTCTTTTTTCTTGATGAGTCTGGCTAAACATTCATTGATTTTGTTTATCTTTTCTAAGTAACAGCTCTCAGTTTCATTGGTCTTTTTAAATTTCTATTTCAGTTTCTATTTCACTTATTTTCATTCTGATATTTATTATTTCTTTCCTTGTCACCTTGGCATTATTTATTTATTTTTTCATGCATTTATTTATTTATTTTAGTTTCTTTAAATATAAAATTAGATTGTTTATAGTTGGTTTTTCTTGTTTCTCGAAGTAGGCCTGTATTGCTATGGATATCCCTCTTAGAACTGTTTTTGCTGCCTCCCACAGATTTTAGAATGTCGTGTTTCCTTTTCATTTGTATTAAGATACTTTTTAAAAATTTTCTCCTGATTTCATTACTAACCCATTGGTTGTTTAATAGCATGTTGTTTAGGGGCGACTGGGTGGCTTAATCAGTTAAGTATCTGTCTTTGGCTCATGTCATGACCTCAGGGTCCTGGGTTTGAGCCAGGGAGTCTGCTTCTACCTCTCCCTCTATCCTTCCCCTCCTGCCCCTGCTCTCTCTTTCTCTGTCAAATAGATAAATAAAATATTTTAAAAAATATCAGGTTGTTTAGTTTCCATGTGTTTATGTTTTTCCAATTTTCTTCTTGTAATTGATTTCTAGTTCCATAATGTGTGGATTATGAAACTAGAAAGAAAGAAAAGATGATTGATATTATTTCATTCTTTTTAAATTTATTGAGACTTGTTTTGTGGCCTAACATGACCTGTCCTGGAAAATGTTCTACATGCACTTGAAAAGAATGTGTATTCTGTGTTTGGATGGAATATGCTTTATATATATATATTAAGTTTATCTGGTCTAATGTGTCATTCAAGACTACTGTTTCTTTCTTGATTTTCTTTCTGGATAATCTGTTCATTGATGTAAGTGGGCTATTAAAATCCACTGAGTTTGACATTTTTAAATAAAGTTGAACATACACTTAAATTATGATACTGCAATCCTCTCAGACTTATTTACCTACTAAAATTGAAACATATGTCCACAAAAATACTTACATCTAAATGCAAAGAAGAAAAAGTAGCAAAGCTTTTCAGAACTAAACATATAATATATTCATGACTTTGGGGTATTCATAATAGTAAAAAAACTGATCACAAGCCAATTGCCCATCAACTGGTTAATGGATATACAATTTGTGATATATTCATACAATGGAATATAACTTAGCAATTATGTATAGATCAAACTAATACAAAACCATAAAATAAACATTATACACAGTGGTGAAAAACTAAAAATTTACGAACCAAAATTAGAAACCAGAAAGAAGGTCTGCTATCACAACTTCTATTTTACATTGTACTGGTCATCCTAACCCATGTAAAAGAGGCAAATAAAAAAATAGAATATATGTGAACTGGAAGGGAAGAAATAAAGTGTTAGCATTTATAGAAGTTTGGTTACTAACACAGAAAACCAGCAAAATCTATGGAAAATTTGAGGATAAATAAGTGAATTTAACAAATATTTTGGATACAA
This sequence comes from Halichoerus grypus, assembly GCF_964656455.1. Classification (NCBI taxonomy): domain Eukaryota; kingdom Metazoa; phylum Chordata; class Mammalia; order Carnivora; family Phocidae; genus Halichoerus; species Halichoerus grypus. The sequence goes on along the minus strand of NC_135722.1, from coordinate 81,903,915 downwards.
AGTCAGTGTACAGATATATGCAATATACAAGATATTTTTATATACCTCCAAAAAACAGGTAGAAAAAGAAAATTTAATTTCACAATAGCACAAAAACTTCAAATTTTTAGGAATAAAGCTGAAAAACATGTGCAAGATCTCTATTCAGAGAACTATAAATATTACTGACAAAAGCTAAAGACAAATAAATGGTGATTCGATATTCATATATTGAAAATTTTGCTATTGCTAAGATATCAATTTCCAAATTGAAATGATCTTTAGATTTAATACAATCCAATCAGGACCCCAGCTCTGTATTGTGTGTGTGTGTGTGTGTGTATCAACATGTTGATTCTGTAATTGACATGAAAATGAAAGAATCACAATACAATATTGATGGAGAAGAGCAAAGGTAGTGGATATTGAATGCCAAATATTAAGACCTACTATAAAAGTAGAGTGTTAAGAATAGATAAATATATATCTATCTAAGAATATTTAAAAATCAAGAATAGATAAATATATATCTATCTAAGAATATTTAAAAATCAAGAATAGATAAATATGTCAGTGGAGCATAATAGAGTCCAGAAACAGACGCATAGACTTATGTGGTCAGCTAAATTATGGAAAAGGTAACACTGCAGTGTCTTCTCAATACACATTTCTGGAACATTTAAATATCCATATAAAAAATGATAAATCCTTATTGCTACCTCATATCATACAAAAAGTTAATTCCCCCTAATAAAACTATATGTAAAAAAAATAAATCATACAAAATTAAACAAAGAAGACTATATTAATGACCTTAGGTAAGATTTTTCTTGGTACCCAAAAAGCACTACTACTTATATGTAGGAAAAAAGTACACATGATAAACTGGATTGCACTGAGATTAAGAATTGCTGCTGATCAAAGATAACTTTGAGTGAAAATGCAAGAGAGGAAGAAAAATATTTGCATACATATACACAGCAAAGGACTCACTGAGAATATATAAAGAACTTTTATAAATTAGAAATAAAAAGGCAGTACAATAGGAAAAAAACTAGCTGAAGGCTAGAATGGAACTTCACAAAAGAGTCTATGCAAATTACTAATATGCCCATGAAAAGATGCTCCACTTTCTTAGCCACAGGACCCTTATTAATTTAAAACCACAATAAGGGGGCTCCTGTGTGGCTCAGTTAAGCATCTGACTTCAGCTCAGGTCCTGGGATCTAGCCCTGCTTCTGCTTCCTTGGGCTCCCTGCTCAGTGGGGAGTCTGCTTGTCTCTCTCCCTCTGCCCCTCCCCCTGCTTGTGCTCCCTCTCTCTCTGCCAAATAAATAAATAAAATCTTTGAAAAAATAAAACCACAATAAGGTATTACCACACATCAATCAAAATGGCCAAAATGAAACAATAACTAAATTAACAACAGCACTACTATTATTTTTTTATAATGAACCAGCATAATCGAAACCTTTATATACTCCTCATGGAGGGATAAATTGGTAAAACCATTTTTTGCCATAGGTAACATTATCTATTAATCCTGAAGATACTATCATGACCTGCAATTCCACATATACTTATATAAACAAAATGCTTATATGTGTGCACTGAAAGACGTATACGAGAATGTTCCCAGCATGGCGCCTGGGTGGCTCAGTCATTAAGCGTCTGCCTTCCGCTCAGGTCATGATCCCAGAGTCCGGGGATCAAGCCCCACATTGGGCTCCCTGCTCGGCGGGAAGCCTGCTTCTCCCTCTCCCACTCCCCTGCTTGTGTTCGTGCTCTCGCTCTTTGCCAAATAAGTATATAAAATCTTAAAAAAAAAAAAAAAAGGTTCCCAGCAGCATTTTTAGTAATAGAATGGAAACAAAATCAGTTAAAAAGGGAAAAAAAAATCTAAATATCCATCAGCAGAAGAATAGAAATAGCTTGTGACATATTCATACAACAGAATACTATGTATCAGTGAGAATGAATGAATTACAAATACATCAGCATGAAGTAATCTGTCAAAAATTAATAAGAGAGGAAAAAAGGCCAGGCACAAAATGGCACAGAAACAGACAAATAGAAACAGATAGACAATCTGTTATTTTTTAATTCAGGATAGTTGTTATCCTCAGTGGAGCCTTAATGGCTGAAAAGTGCACAAGGGTGACTTTTGCTGGTAATATTGCTTCTTCATCTGGGTAGTGCTTACAGGGATGTGTTAACTTGATCAAAATTAATCTAGATGTATACTTAAGATTTGTGCACTTTTAATATATTTTAAATGAAACAAAACTGTTTTGTCATATAATCACAGGCTGATCTGAACAAACAATTGCCCAGTCCCCCCAACAACCATCTTCAAAGGAAGATTATCTGGTTCGACCCTGAAATTCTGTCATTGGCTTCTTTATTCCAGGCATTGTTCTTGGCCTCTCAGGGATGGGAGGGGGAACTAATGTTCTAATTATAATACAGAAAACACACTACCAACTAACTCAACTTTTTGTTATGTATCTTATTCCTCACTCCATGGAACTGGAGGATAATCATTTACTTTGCCTTTACCTCCCAACCCCCCCCCCCCAACAGCATACACTTATTCCTTCCCCTTTATGCAGCTGACTGATCAACACTTTAAAGATGTTCTATTTTCATCTAAGCCTCCAACATTTCTGATGAGAAGTCATTCATTTCTGTTTCTCTGCATATGCCATATCTTTTTCCCGTAGGATTTAAAAAATATATATATTCTCTTTACTCTTGGTTTTTAACAGTTTGACTGTGATATGCCAAGTTGTATTCTTTGTATATATCCCATTTGTGGTTACCTGCACTTTTTGGATCACTAAATTGTGAGTCCCTATGCAGGTATCTGACTCCAAACCATGTACAGCTTCTTCTTTTTGAGGGTCCTGCCTTACAATTTCCAGTCACTTCAGCTGCCTGGAATTCTGATTTCTGACTTCCACTGTCTTTCTCTTGAGATTTATCTCCTGTGCCAAGGCAGGAGAATGCCAACAGGGAGAAAATTGGATTGATTATCAGGGTTTCCTTCATGTGTCTCTCTTCTCCCAGGGATAACAGTCCCAGCTGCTTGTTGTTCAGTGTCCCTCCTATCATGTCCAGCTTATGAAGAGATGGTAAGTACCATGCTATTTATTCCATCAAGGCCTAAATCAGAAGCCTTCACTCTTTGTTGTTTATTTGTGAAAAATATGAATCTATGTTCTGTGATAGTCTGTCTCTATTCCCATTCCTCACTTTTGTGCAAACCTTTAATTTTCTTCGCCATCATTTCCCATGTTCTGTTCAATTTGATGTCTAGTTTCAGATCAATTTGTTTTTTTGCCTAGAATAGATATTCAGCTGTTTTGTTGTAAAAGTTCAAGGGCTCAAACTGCTTCATACCCTTCAGACCTTTCCATAGACTTTTCACAATAATCTACATTTTGGTGCAGACAAAGACCCAGCACCTCCCTGTTTCAGTTACTGTTCTCAAATGACCAATGATTATTTCCAGTAAATCCCTGTTGGCTCTTTGAGGATTCTACTTGTCTCAGTTCTATCAAAGACCCTTGATACCCTCTGCTTCCTCTCATACAGATGCGGGTATGATATAGGGCTTTTTACTGTCAGAAGTTGGTCTCCAACTGCTTATATTTTGGGAGTCTTGGAAAGATATTGCCACTTGACTTCTTGTAGATGTAAATAGTTTTTGGTTTTCTTAACCTATTTTTTTTAAATGATTAGATTTAGTGATATTCAAAATTACACTATAGAGAGGGGGCAGTTTAATATGGCAGCATAAGAACACCCAAAACTAGGGGCACCTGGATGGCTCAGTTGGTTAAGCATCTGTCTTCGGCTCAGGTCATGATCCCAGGGTCCTGGGATCGAGTCCTGCATCGGGCTCCCTGCTCAGTGAGTTGCCTGCTTCTCCCTCTCCCTCTGCTGCTCTCCCTGCTTGTTCTCTCCCTCTTTCTTTCTCTCTCAAATAAATAAATTAAATTAAAAATGAGCACCCCAATCTCACTTCTTCCCACAAACACATAAAATCTATAGTGATATATGGGATAATTCTTGCTGAAAAAGAACTGAAAACTGGCTGAACAACTCCCTCCACAAAAAGAGGTAAAAAAAACATGTATCAAGACATGTAGGAGAGCAAAAATTTGGTCTCATCAAAAACCCCACCACTGGTATAGTGACACATTATGTAGAGGGATCTCACTGGTCAGGAGCTTTTAAGGAGTGAGGTGTTTCTGCACCACATAGGGCACTCCAAACCTTGGGACCTGCACTAGAGAGATGAGGCCCAAAAACATTTGGCTTAAAAAAAATGGGGCTTATGTCCAGAGGCCACAGGAGCTGTAGGGATCTGAGATATTTCTTTTGAGGGGCTTGCACACAGACTTACCCATCTTGGGATCCAGCACAAAGGGAGCAGTTTAATATGTGACTGGATTATATGTGAAGGAAATTTATTTGTTAATGCTAAAGCATCTGCCAGATAGGCAGATACCAGTTGAGACATTCTTCAGGGACAGAAGTGCTGATGAGTATCATTTTTACACACTCCTTCTGCCTTGCTAAGTGCAGGTGAGCATGCACAGACACAGCCTCGCTAAAGTTGTGGGTTTGCCCCACCTCTAGTGGTCGTCACTAAGGCCACACAATGTGCCCCACCCCAGTGATCATTCCCAATCTTGCTAAAACTGCAGGCATGCTCTGCCCCCAGCACTCTTCCCCTACATCTCTAAAGCTGCAGAAATGCTCTTCCCTCAAAACTCTCGCACAGCCTTGCTAAAGTCAGTGGGCAAATGCAGTCCACACAGAGGATGCCTCTAGATCACTGGGATCTGGTGTCCAGAAGGCCTTGCATTCCTGGGCCCCATGGACTGTAAAAATTAAAAAAAGATCGTTAAGGACAGGCTACCAGTCCCAGGGTACTACACTGAGAACAGACTGAAACATAGCTCATCTGTCTGTGAAAAAGGCCCATTTACTTGTCCTGGAGCTTCAACTGGAGGGACATTCTTCAGGTTTGCCACATATATAGAGGCTACCAGGGGTGCTCTCAGAGAACATAGGCAAGGATACATTATGTTTTTGCTCTCCTTTAAGGGTTACCTCCAAGAAAGGAGCTTGTACTCTTGTTTGAAGGCCTGATTCTTTCACCTGTCACCCAAGTGTCACTTTCAGATCTCCTAATCTAGAGGTCGCAGGGTCTACAATTATGATTCCACAGGACTATATATATTTGCACACTTTAAAAGCTGATGCCTGAGGATCTGGTTTCCAGTTGGCCTGAAACTAAGTACTGACTTACCACTGCCCTTAGAACACTGACAGGTCTTGCTACTCACTCAACAATTGGGACGCATCAAGAATAAATCAGGCTAGGGGTGCCTGGGTGGCTCAGTGGTTAGGAGTCTGGCTTCGGCTCAGGTCATGATCCCAGGATCCTGGGATCAAGCCCTGCATCGGGCTTCCTGCTCAGTGGGAAGCCTGCTTCTCCCTCTCCCACTCCCCCTGCTTGTGTTCCCTCTCTCGCTGTGTATCTCTCTATCAAATAAATAAATAAAATCTTTTTAAAAAAAGAATAAATCAGGCTACTTAGACAATCACGAAGGTTTGAGAGATAACCAACTGCTAAGACAAGGTTGATGATAAGGCTCATCGCCTACACAAGACCACTCCTTCAAGACAGGAAGAGACATAATGCATAGAAACAAGCATAGAAACAAGCACAGAGAGTCAAGCAAAATGAAGAAAACAGGAATATGTTCCAAATGAAAGAACAAGACAAAATCTCAGTGAATGATCTTAATGAAATGGAAATAAGTAATCTACCTGATAAAAAGTTCAAAGTAATGGTCGTAAAGATGCTCACCAAAAAGAATGGATGAGCAGTGAGAACAAACAGATAAAAAAATATGAGAAAGTATCAAAAAGAAGTCACAGAGCTTTTAAGAATACAGTAACTGAACTGAGAAATACACTAGAGTGGTTCACCAGCAGATGAGCTGAAGCAAAAGAAGGGATCAGTGACCTGGAGACTGGGCAGTGGAACTCACTCAAACAGAGCAGCAAAAAGCAAAAAAAAAAAAAAAGAATTTAAAAAGTGAAGTAGAGGTATGTATATATATGGTAACCACCAAGCAAAAACCTATAGATAAACAGAAGATAATGAGAAAGTATTCTAAACATAACACTAAAGAAAGTCATCAAACTACAAAGGAAGAGAACAAGAGAAAAATACAGAAACAGAGAGGAACTATAAAAAGAGCCAGAAAACAATTAATAAAATGACAATAAGTATATACCTATAAAATTACTTTAAATATGAATGGACTAAAGTATCCAATCAAAAGATATGGAATAGCTGAATAGATTTTAAAAAATACAAGAGTCATCTATATGTTGCCTGTAAGAGACTCACTTCAGATTTAACAACACAGAGAGACTGAAAGGGAAGGGATGAAAAAAGATATTCCATGTAAATGGAAACAAAAAGAAAGTTAGTGTAGCTATATTTATATCAGACAAAATAGACTTTAAAACAAAGACTATACTAAAAGACAAAGAAGGGCCTCACATAATGATAAATGGGTCAATCCAACAAGAGGATATACTAAATATCTATGCACTCCACATAGGAACACCTAAATATATAAAGCAACTACTAACAGACCTAAATGGAAAAACTTGACAGTAATACAATAATATTAAGGGATCTTAATACACCATTTACATCAATGGATAGATCATCCGGACAGAAAATCAACAAGGAAACATCAGCTTTAAATGACACATTAGATCAGATGGACTTAACAGATATATACAGAACATTCTATCCCAAAGCAGCAGAATACACTTTCTTTTCAAATTCACATGAAACATTCTCCATGATAGATCACATATTAAGCCACAAAACAAGTCACAATAAATTTAAGAAGATTGAAATCATATCAAGAATCTTTTCTGACCACAATGGTATAAAACTAGAAGTCAATTACAGGAAGAGAACTTGAAAAATTACAAATATGTGGAAACCAAATAACATGCTACTGAACAACCAGTGGTCAATGAAAAAATCAAAATGGAAATCATAAATACCTTGAGGCAAATGAAAATGGAAATACAACAACCCCAAATCCATGAGATGCACTGAAACTAGTTCTAAGAGAAAAGTGCATAGTGATACAAGCCTACCTCAAGAAATAAGAAAAATCTCAAATAAACAAATTTTATACCAGAGAAACTAGACAAAGAACAAACAAAGCCCCAAATTAGTAGAAAAAATAATAAAGATCAGAGCAGAAATAAATGAAATTAAGACTAAAAAGACAATCAAAAAGATTAATAAAACCAAAAGTTGGTTCTTTGAAAAATCAGCAAAATAGGAAAAACTTTAACTAAACTCACAAAGAAAAAAAAGAAGACAAAGACTGAAATAAATAAAATCAGAAATAGAAGAGGAGATTTTACAACTAATACACAGACACAAAGGATTGCAAGAGACTACTAAAAACAATTAAACACCAACAAATTGGAGAATCTAAAAGAGATAGATAAAGTCATAAATATATAATCTTCTAAGACTGAATCATGAAGAAATAGAAAATCTGAATAGAATGATTACTAGTAAGAAGATTAAATAAATAATCAAAAAGCTCCCAGAAAACAAAGGTTTTGAACCACACAGCTCCCAAAAAAACAAAAGTCTTGAACCACACACCTTCAATGATGGATTTCACCAAACATTCAAAGATTTTATAACTTCCTCAAAGTCTTCCAAAAAATTGAAGTGGAGATAATACTTCTTAAGTAATTTTATGAGGCTAGTGTTACCCTAATACCAAATAAGGACACATGCAGACACACACACACACACACACACATACACATGCACACACATGCACACAAAGAAAGAGAGAAAAGAAGAAAGAGAAGAAAAGAAAGAAAATTACACGCTAATATCCCTGATGAGCAAAGATGTAAAAATCCTCAACAAAATATTAGCAAACTTAATTCAACAACACATTAAAAGCATCATACACTATGATAAAGTGGGATTTATTCTAAGGATGAAAGAATGGTTCAACATCCACAAATCAATCAGCATGATACAACACATTAACAAAATGAAGGATAAAAATCATTTGTCATATCAAGAGATGCAGAAAAAGCATTTGATAAAACCCAACATCTATGTATGATTTAAAAAAATCAACAAAATTAATATAGAGGGAATGTACTTCAGCATAAGAAATGTCATATGTGACAAAACCACAGCTAGCATTATATTAAATGGTGCAAAGCTGAAAGTTTTTCCTTAAGATCCAGGAACAGAACAAGGTTGCCCACTCCCATCACTTTTATTCAACATAATATTGAAAGTCTTAGCTACAGAAATTAAGCAAGAAAAAGATATAAAAGCAACCTGATTGGAAAGGAAAATATAAAACTGTCATTATTTACAGATGAAATGATACTTTTTTAAAAGATTTATTTATTTTAGAGAGAGAGAGTGAGTGGGAGAAGGGGCAAAGGGAGAGAATCTTCAAGCAGACTCCTTGCTAAGGACAGAGCCAGACACGGCGCTTGATCTTACGACCCATGATATCAGGACCCATGAGATCATGACCTGAGCTGAAACCAAGTCAGATGCATAACAGACTAAGCCATCCAGGTGCTCCAGATGAAATGATACTTTATATAGAAAACCCTAAAGACTCCTCCACCAGAAAGCTACTAAATCTCATAAACAAATTCAATACAGTTGCAGGATACAAAGTCAATATACAAAAATCTGTTCCATTTCTATACACTAATTACAAATTATCACAAAAATAAATTAAGAAAACAATCCCATTTATGGTCGCATCAAAAAGAATAAAATATCTAGGAATAATTTTAACACAGGAAATGGAATAATTGTACATTGAAAACTATAAGTCATTGATGAAAGAAACTGAAGAAAATACACAAAAAAGTGGAAATATATTTCATGTTCATGGATTAGAAGAATTAATATTGTTAAGATATCCCTAATACCCAAAGCAATATAAGATTCAATGTAATCCCTATCAAAATTCCAATGGCATTTTTCACAGAAATAGAACAAATAATTCCAAAGTATGTGTAGAGCCACACACACACACACACACACACCCAAATAGCCAAAGCAATCTTGAGAAAGAAGCATCATGCTCATTGGTTTAAAACTATACTACAAATCTATAGTAACCAAAACAATATGATATTGGTATAAAAACAGATACATAGATTAATGCAACTGAATAGAGAGCCCAGAAATAATCCCACATATGTATGGCCAATTAATTTATGACAAAGTGGCCAAGAATATACAATGAATATACAAGAATAGTATTTTCAGTATATGCTTTTGGGAAAACTGGAGAACCACATGCAAAAGAATCAATCTAGACCACTCTCTTACACCATGCACAAAAATTAACTCAAAATGGATTAAATACTTGGATGTAATGAAGCCATAAACTCCTTGAAGAAAACATACATGATAAGCTCCTTGACATAGGTCTTGGCACTGTTTTCTTTTGTGTGTGTGTGTGTGTGTGTGTGTTTGTGTGTGTGTGTGTTTGTGTGTGTGTTTAATCTGACTTCAAAAGCAAAGGTAACAAAAGCAAAAATAAACAAGTGGGACTACATCAAACTATAAAGCTCTGCACATAAAGGAAACCATCAAGAAAAGAAAAAGGAAATTCACTGAATGTGAGAAAATATTTGAAAATCATATATCTAATAAGTAGTTAATAACCAAAATATATAAAAACTCAAACCAACTCAATAGTATAAAAACAAAAATGGGCAGAGAATCGAAATAGACATTTTTCCAAAGAAACATGCAGATAGCCAACAGGAACATGAAAAGAATTTCAATGTCACTAATTATCAGGAAAAAACAAATTAAAACCACAATGAGGTATCACCGCACACCTGTTAGAATGGCTATTATCAAAAAGACAAGAAATGAGTGTTGGAGAAGATGTGGGAAAGAGAGAATCCTCATACACTGTTGGTGGGAGTGTAAATTGATGAATAAATGGACAAAGAAAATGTGGTATGTGTATATGGATATATACAATGCATAGACACAATGAAATAGTACTCAGCCAGAAAAAATGAAATTTTGCCATTTGTAATGACATGGATGGATCTTCAGGGTATTGTGTTAAGTGAAATAAGTCAGACAGATAAAGACAAATACTATATAATTTTGCTTATAAGTGGAATCTGGAAATCAAATCAAATACAAAACAAAAATCATAGATTCAGAGAACATTTTGGTGGTTATCAGAGGGGAAGGTTGTCAGGGGATGAGAAAAAGGAATGAAAGAGGCCAATTATATGGCAACAGACGGTAAATAGACTTACTGTAGTATATAAAAATATCAAATTATTATGCTGTACACCTAAAACTAATATAATGTTATATACCAATTTTACTTTAAAAAAATGACACTGTCAAGATCATCATCTTCCCAGAATTCTCCTAGGAAGATCTAATTTGTGCTTCATAAGTCTTAGAATTTGACTGATAGTCACTGTGAGATCTTCAAGATGAATTAGTAAAAGATGCTTTCAGTCTGTTGCACTCTCTTTGCCCACAAGAGATGTGGAAGTGGCAATTGACCTAATTATCTACTGACATCCCGGCTCAATAAGCAGTGTCTTGTAAATGATAACATATTTTACTGAAAGAGCAAATACATTAGCCTATAAAATGTGACTATCTGTAAGCCAAAAAGAAGTATTAGAAAATCCCAGAATATGTAATGGCTTTTTTTTTTTCTTTCCTGTGGATTCTCAGATAATATAAAACTTAAATTACTGTTGGGAGCAAGGTATAATCTCAGCTCCCAAGAACCTGGATGACACAGCTATGTTGTAGAAAGCATAAGTTACGGAATAAGAACAAAACCAGTCATAGTAAAAACAGATAAACCATTAGGAAGAAGCTTAAATTTCAGAGATTCTTAATAAAGCTTATCTCTAGTTTTATTTTCTAACCTGATTACAAAATTTTTTGTGAATTTAAAACTCATTTATTTCTAAACTTCTAAAAGACTTTTGGAACTTTTTTCAGGGTGACAGTTTCTATTATGGAAGATAATGTTTCACCTTTGAAGAACTTCCTCCTATTAACCTCACAGAAGTAATAAAACAAGTCTTCTTTCCTTATACCTAGCTTCTAGCTATTGAAAACATTCAAAACACATTTCTCATGTGTCAAATACAGGGTCTATCCGTCAGGGTCCATGCAGCAAAGAAGCAAGCTAGTTGAGGCAATATTAACAAAAAGATTCTTTTATAAAGTTGTGGATATAACTTACAGATACCAAGAAGAGTTGTTGCAGTCTCCTGGGTCAGGAAAAGATGTAATCTGTCCTAGGGGATAAGGGACAGAACACAGAGATGCAAGTAGGTAACTACACTCTCCATCCATCTGCCAACCTTCTCCAGAGCTATTCAGGTCAAACATATCCTAAAAGTTATCCATTGTTCCATCCATATGGGTCAAATTCTGGTATGTATATCAAATAGGAGAGTATGTATATCAAATGTGGTGGGATAACTTGAAGTTCTCCAGCACATATAGGTGCCAAGGATATACGAATGAACAAAATTATCAAAATCCTGCCTCTTGAAGCACTTACATACCAGTGGAGAAGACAGGCATTAAACAAATAAGCATAATATATAAAGGTATAGCATGTAGGTAAATGTTATAAAGCTAAACTAAAACCAAGTAAAGGAAGGGGACAGAAAGTGACAAGGGTGTTAGGACTGGAGGTCTCTAAAAGGTCTCTTCAAGAGAAGCATCTGAATGAAGTAAGGATGTGAGCAATGACAATACCTGGACTGGGATGGAAAACACTTGACAAGCTCAAGGCCCAGAAGGGAAACTGTCAGTATCTCTAGCTTGCAATAGGGCCAACCTCAAGATTTTCCAATAATTTCACCAGGCACAAATAAACAAGAGGAAATATGTTGCATATCTCAATCTCAATGGGGGATAAATCATCAGAAAAATAGAGAAACTGCAGCGGGAAGAATTCAGTTTACAATAATAAGAATTGCTTTTTTAAATAAAATGTCTGAGATAGTTTAGGTCAGCCATACTTATGTTTCAATCCCCAGCTAATTTTATGATGGTTAAAATTAGTTTTACCTCATGACTTGAGGGACATTAATGAAACTGGAAGCCTGGAAAAGATGAAAATCCTCTCCTGAAGATTACTAGGAAATGAAGAGTAAGTCAGGAGTGGAATTCAGAATACTGAGAAACCAACCTAATTGAATCTTATAACTAGAATTCTGAGCTTCCTGGAATGGCCAACATTGACTGAAAACACCAGGTTGGTGGAAAAAATAATCATGAGAATAATAATAAGATGAAGGGGGAACAGGAGACTAAGAGCAGGAGAAGAACCCAAAATAACAACTAAGATTTACTGAGTTCTGAAGCATTGTTGTAAGCACTCTACCATGTACTAACCCATTAATTCCAAATCTGAGAGTGTTATGCCTTTTTACACTTGATAAAATGGAGGTGTGAATAGGTCAAGTAACTTGTTCCACATTCAAACAAGTAAGTGGAGGCCTAAAAGAGAGAACTGCAATTACAGAGCCAGCAAGAACTTCCACTGCAATCAAGGCAAAGAAGGAAATCGCTACCCCTACTTGCCAATCTCCAAAACCCTTCATTCAGCTCTTGGAGGTCTTTATATATCTCCCAGAGTGGTCCTTAGTTTTATTATGCACTTGAATTTCACTTGGACCAAATGTTAGAGGAATTTAGGAAGAAGGGAAATGGCAGGGAAATGTGATTTTTGCGTTTTCCCCTCCCAGGGATAACCCTGCCTTCAGTCCACAGAGCCACAATGCCTTCCACTGCACTACCTACAAAACAGGTCATCTTTAGAGATTGACTAGGATTTAGGCAAGAAAGATCTGTCACACCCAAATTAGGAGTTTGAGGATTTGAGTATAATAAGGGGACTATATATAAAGTTTTGGTAGTGTAGACTTTAGTACCACCAGGAGATAATCTAGTACCCTGGAAATTAGTAATAGCTGAAATTAGGTACCTAACTTCTGTATCTTGGCCTGAATGACTGAGGAGATGTAGCCTATTGTGAGAAAGAGGCATGCATAGAGTGCTGCCCAACAGGAGATAACATCTTTTCAGGAATAGCCAACCCATGGAAAGAAACATTTCCAGAAGGGGCCCAGGGAACAAACGTTCTGGCCTCATTGTCCTGCTGTCTTCTTCAGCCAGTGATCCCCATTTATTGAATTCAGTTGGAAGCCAGAGGGAGAAGGATGCCACTGATGCAGTTTACACAGGTCAGTCTCCAGAGCACAGAGAAAAGTGAAGAAGGGTGAAGATTGGATCTGGAGGGGTAGATGGAAAGATACCCTATACACTCAAGCAATTCCTGGCTGAAAGGAAAATGGACTGGGTAATAAAGCTTGAGTATGGGAGAGTCAGTCATTTCACATCAAACCATTGTCCTGTGGCTGGGGGCTTATGGCCCCTAAAATCACATGGTATTAAGAGAAAATTATTTATATTTTTCTATATCCTAGATCCTGTAATGTTCTGCTCTCCTATGTCTTTATTATTTTTTTTTCAGTATTTCTTAATACTGAGTCTTCTACATTTTGTTGTATCCTGTAGGCTGCAGTGTAACCAACATAATATGAATAAATTGTTTGACTTCTCTTTGAATCTACTAGGCTTAGAAATAGCTGCATCACAAGTGTGCCAGTGCTCCTGCAGTCAGAAAGAGGTCAAGGAATGACAGCATGGCAGGGAACTCCCTAGGGATGTTGCCCAAAAAGATTTCAGAGGTGGTGATACATTCTATATCCTTGAGAGACTCAATAGTCAGACAGCCCTTAGAAAAGGTCAAAATCACAGTATAATGAAAATACTCCCCAGTTGATCTTTGATTTACAGGTGACAGACCGCTTTCATAAGTGTTAGCTTATCTGAGGCTCCAACAACCATACAAAATAGGTGTTATTTTTATTTACAGTTGATGGATATAAATAGTAAAACCAGATCTTGAACAATAGCCTTCTGATTCTAATACCTAAATCACAGCACAGAAAAATGAAACATTATTTCCAGCATTATGCTTATATCCATAACCAGAGGAAATGAATCAAGTCAGCATTAAAGAATTCAGGTCAAATAAAAAAAAAAAAAGTCTGTTTTAGAGAAAGGATACTAGATCTTAGAGTGGAATTCCCTGCGGGAATCTAAATTATTCTACTGAAGTTTTAAAGCATGGACAAGAGATCGCTGCCAGAGACAGATATCTGCCATTTATAGATGAAAAACCCAATGATTTTAAGAGGTACAAACAGTCATCTAAAGAGATAGCTATGGGCCCAAAATAAGCTCTAAACAAAAGTATAAATTCTGAGAAGAAAAGCCTCATGAGTGTTTATTTTCACGTTATTTTTTTTTTATTATGTTCCATTAGCCAACTTATAGTACATCATTATATCCTTTTTTTTTATTTTGATGTAGTGTTCAATGATTCATTTGTTGTGTATAACACCCAGTACTCATCACAACATGTGCCCTCCTTAATACCCATCACCCAGTTACCCCCTCCCCCACCCCCCTCCCTTCTGTAACTCTCAGTTTTTTTCCCAGAGTCCAGAGTCTCTCATAGTTTGTCTCCCTCTCTGATTTCTTCCCATTCAGTTTTTCCTCCCTTCCCCTGTGGTCCTCCACATTATTCCTTATGCTCCACATATAAGTGAAACCATATGATAAGTGTCTTTCTCTGCTTGACTTTCACTTAACATAATCCCCTCCAGTTCCATCCATGTCAATGCAAATGGTGGGTATTCATCCTTTCTGATGGCTGAGTAATATTCCATTGTATATATGAACCACATCTTCTTTATCCATTCATCTGTTGAAGGGCATCTGGGCTCCTTCTACAGTTTGGTTATTGTAGACATTGCTGCTATGAACACTGGGGTGCATGTGCCCCTTCTTTTCACTATGTCTGTATCTTTGGGGTAAATACCTAGTAGTGCAATTGCTGGGTCATAGGGAGCTCTAGTTTTAACTTCTTGAGGAAACTCCATACTGTTTTCCAGAGTGGCTGTACCAGTTTGAATTCCCACCAACAGTGTAAGAGGGTTCCCCTCTCTCCACAACCTCCCCAACACTTGTTATTTCTTGTCTTGTTAATTTTTGCCATTCTAACTGGTGTAAGGTTGTATCTCATTGTGGTTTTGATTTGTATTTCCTTGATGGCTAGTGATGTTGAACATTTTTTTCATGTGTCTATTAGTCATTTTTCTGTCTTCTTTGGAGAAGTGTCTGTTCATGTCTTATGCCCATTTCTTGACTGGATTATTTGTTTTTGGGGTCTTGAGTTTGAAAAGTTCATTATAGATCTTGGATACCAGCCCTTTATCTGTTATGTCATTTGCAAATATCTTCTCCCATTCCATGGGTTGCCTCTTAGTTTTGTTGACTGTTTCCTTTGCTGTGCAGAAGCTTTTTATCTTGATGAAGTCCCAAAAGTTCATTTTTACTTTTGTTTCCCTGGCCTTTAGAGACATGTCTTGAAAGAAGTCACTGTGGCCAATGTCGAAGAAGTTACTGCCTGTATTCTCTTCTAAGACTTTGATGGATTCCTGTCTCACATTTAGGTCTTTCATCCATTTTGAGTTTTTATGTTCTTCTTACAACTGTAATATATCCTTTCCCCCCCAGACCTACCCACAACATCCTCATTGGCTTCATTCTACCACCTTCATCTCCATTCCTCTGTCCTATTTCCTCCAATCCTGGGTTGTTAACTGATTGCTGAGGTGCTAGTTGACAATAACGATTGATCCCTTGACAATTATTTGGATATTTACTTTATAGGAAACTCATCATTAGAGAAATTTCCTCCCCCTCCTCATGTGCATACCCACATGCCTGTCTGGATTCCCAACCCTGAACCTTAAGGAGTGAAGAAGCAAACACTTGGCCTAGCATTTCCCAGTGGTTTCTGACTCTAACCTAGGATGTTTAATAGAGAATCTGAGTAATCCAGGGAGTGTGCTCATGACCAAATGAGACTTGCTCAGCCCTAAGATCCCATAAGGCATAAGGAGATCTGGCATTAGAATCTTGCATAAAATCTGAATGGTGCATTTCAGACTTAACTAACAGGTTCAATACTCCTTATTTAGCAATGAGAGATCAAAATGGGAGCCAAGATACCTCTAAGAGTTGGCACAAGTATTAGATTATGGCTGTTCAATTTCCTGAGTGAGAGCAATGCCTCTTCCTGTGGAGACCCATTCATTGTGCAATGTTTTCAAATTGTGAGACACATGGACCACAGATTGGGATGGTGTCCTTGGGTGTGGGAACCGAAGGTGCCTGGAAGATGGGATTTGACAGCAATGGCTTTAATTTTTCTTGTTCAAAGAAAGGCAACGGGATCATGAATCTATAACGCAGTAATGGAGATGAAGATGGGGTCTGGGAGGAAGCTCATGAAAAAAGAAAAAGGACTCTCATTGAGCTATCTTTAATGAGGAGACCTTTGTAAGGATAGGGAAGAGATGAGAAGAGGGATTTTTCTGATAGGACAGTGACAGTCCCTTGCACAGGATGGATTATTTCCTTAGTCCATGACAAAAACGCCAGGCCTTTGTTCTTCCCTGAGACTATACATATTGGCTCTGTGTTAGGGGATCCTTAAAAACTGATGTACTGGAAAAATAACTAGAGTTGGAATCAAGAGACCTGAAATTTAGTCTTGGTTCTTTCATTAGCTAGTGAGGTGGCTTTTAGAAAGCCAACTTCATGGTTTGTCTCCTCTGATTTCACCTTATTCCATTTTCCCCTTTCTTCCCCTGTGATTCTGTTTTGTTTCTTAAATTCCACATATGAGTGAAATCATATGATAATTGTCTTTCTCTGATTGATTTATTTCACTTAGCATAATACCCTCTAGTTCCATTCACATCATTGCAAATGGTAAGATTTCATTTTTTGAGGGCTGAATAATATTCCATTGTATATTGGGCATTAAGGAGGACACATGATGTAATGAGCACTGGGTGTTATATACAACTGATGAACCACTGAACTCTACTTCTGAAACTAATAATACACCTATATGTTAATTAATTTAATTTAAATAAAATTAAAAAAATTAAAAGAAAAAAAGCCAGTGTACATCCCTATATAAAATGTGAAACTAGCTTTAAGTTTGTTTTAATTTATTTAGAGAATTTTTGATGGTGAAGTGTCAGCCTTGGACTACTTAACTAGTAGTAACACTTGTCATTCTCCATAGTGAGATAATCTTTTTATTTGAAGGTTCAACCACATAGTCCATTAGTTCACTTACACTTACTTGTTTGTTCACATTATCTCTTTTAACTAATCTGATTGAAGCATATGCCATTCATCAAGGTATGACCCATTTCCCCATCAGGTGTTATTTCTCTATGAAACTGCATTCATACCATGCACAAGGGAGCAAGGAGGCTCATCTTCAAAATGCTGTGACACCACAGGCAAATCCCACCCTTGTTGCTCTCTCTCAGGCAGCCATCACTTTGGTCCCACAAATAAGCCACATCACTTCTCCAAGTGGTATCCAGAGATAAAATTAGTGCTGGGATTGCTTTTCTTGGTGTCACATTCACTTCCATTCTCAGAAGAAAAATAAAACAACAACAATAGTAACAACAAAAACCTCTACCAGGCCTGGAATCTAAAGCTTCCCTCCCTTAGAAGTTCACAGTGATTTCCTTTTTAGCTTCTGAGACTGCTTTCTCATGGTTCTTGCCCAGAGTCCCAGTTCAAAGAATATCACTCAAGGACCTCAGGGCCATAGTCTCAGCCCTGACACTTGGGAGAAGCTAATTCACTTTCCTGTCTCCCCTCAAGGCTCCAAAACATCCCAGTGGGTTAGCGAATATTCTCCTACCTGAAGCTTTTAGTTTTCTTTTATTTTTTCTTAACACAATTAATTTGGTTTCCACACATTAACTGAATATGAGTTCCTGGTCAAGTGGGCTTTCTCAAACTAGTCATTCAGAGATTCAATCTTCTTCCATTGTGTGACTTCAACATATTCAATATGTAAGAAATTTAAGTGGGGTGCTTGGGGGAACTTAACTAAAGTTTAGAATAAAGCAGTCAAGTTTCACTTAGTGTGTTAACATTAATTGATGGTAACGGCTTTCCTGGAGTATTGCATTTAAAAGGTATTGTATGGTGACTAACATAACATAATAAAATAAAATTTAAAAAAAAGAATATAACATACCAGATAAAAAGGCCTAGTTGGTAAAAATAATAATAATAATAAAAATAAATAAATAAAAGATATCTGACTCAACAACCAGGAAGGAAAGATGACAACAATCATTTAGTGTTGTCACCTGTCATGGTTGCAATGGAAGAGCATGGAACTAGAAGTGTGAAGTATTAGCTATCCTTGGTGTAGAGCTAATGACTTGGCCATGTCTTTTAGATGTAATATTCTATTTAAAATTCATGATTTCATTTTCAAGTGTAAGGTAAATTAAGGTAGAAACCATTTGGAGGTGGGAGATAGTAAACTGAAATATCTTCTAAGTCATCTGCAGAAAAAAAGAATCAACAAGTAAAGCTTAAAGCCTATGCTCTGCCTTCAAAGTCTCAGCTCTTCTGTTCTCCATTCCACCTCCCCAGCATAAACTGCACTGAATCTTCATTATAGATTATGAAGCCAGCTCTGCACTAGCATGTTATGGACAGTGTGCAGTCACCTGAGTGCTGTTTCTTTGGAAAAGATAGAACACATCATCTATTCTCACTTTTCATGGACAGTGAATTTTATTTTTCACTCATTATACCACTTTCTGGCTTATTTTAGCTGATGAAGCTTTTTCCTACCCTTACAATAGATGGATGACCATTATTCCTGCTTGCAGCTGAAATAAATATAAAGATGAAGAGAAAAGAACAGAATTAGAAGGAATAAGGGAAGAAGAAAGGACTTTATTACCTTAAGGATATATTTCAAAGTTTTCAGCTTCTAGTTCTCAATGAACAGATCCACAATTCAATTTCCAACTTAGGTTTTTTTCTAAAAGATCAAGCTGAATAATTTGAGGTTTCCCAAAATGAGTCTTGACTCAAGAATACAAAATCTTCCTCTCTCCAGACATTTGCACTTGCTCTTCCCTCTGATGATGTAACATCCCCCTGAGCTCTCAGCATGGCTGAATCTTCTCATTCTTTATTCTCAGCACAGGCAGACATAACTTCTTTTGAGATCTTCTGTGCAAAATACCTTTTCTTCTCCCACTTCCAGTCTATTCATTAACCTTTTTTTTATTTTCACCCTATAGTACTTAGCACAATCAAAAATCTATTTTAGTTATTTGTGTGGTTATTTACTAATTGTGCATGTCCTCCAGTAGCATGTAATCTTCAAGAGGTCAAGGACCCTGGCTGTGTTTACCACTGTATTTTTAATACAGTGCATTGTTAACACTCCCTTATATGGATGGGAATTATCAGAGGACATTTGAAGTATTTGGTTTTCCTTCACGTATTGAGACCCTTGAGGGTGCTTTTCTTTCTCTTCTTCCTCCACAACAGCAATAATATAAAACATTTCTATCATGATGTACAAGTCACAAAGAATTCCCTGATAATATCTCATTTAGTACAGAGAAAAAATCTTGCAAAGTATGATTATCTCCATTGTACATATGTTAGAACTAAGGCTTGGGGGTGCTAAATGTTTTGTTAAAGGAAACATAGCTAAAGACAATCATGGACCCAAAGAATGCAGAAAATTGGACAGTACACCTGGGTTCCCTAAGCCCTGAACGGCAGTATGAGTTCTTACTGACATTCCTGTGGTGATGTTGCTGGAATATTAGCCACCCATAGAGACAGCTGGCATTGAGGTTGGGTCTTTCCAGAAGGGGACTGGCCGGAAAAAGTTCTTAGTAGGCATGAGATACAGCATACAAAGAGAAACATCTGTTCAGCAAAGGATGAAGGGTAAAGAAATACCCAGAAGAATTCCACTTCCAAAAAGATGAAACAGACATATTTTCCACTATTCTTCCTAATAAGTACAACTGTAAACCTGGGCATTATATATAAAACCAATATAAAGTGGAGAGATGATTTCCCATACTGGCTGGGGAAATCTCAGGATCAAGGAAAGACATATTGGTGAGTTTCAGTTTTCTTTTTACTATATATATATATATATATATATATATATATATATATATATATATATATCTCCTAGACTCAGAACTGAAGAAACAGGCAAACTGAAAATGTCAAAAAGCATAAACAACAATAACAAATCCCCTAAAACCTGCTTTCTCATCCAGAGAACCAAGAAAGGGAAAACCTAGATATACAGAAAACTTTAAGGTAATAACCACTTTTTTGCAGCCAAATGCCATAGAATAAAAGTGGTTCTCTATGCCTACCCTCCCTACCCTATGCCAGGAGGGCCAAATGGGTACACTAGATTTATGCTCTTGCCAGGCTTTACTATGGCATCCTAGAACTCCCACCCACTCATCCTGCAAGGGTGGTATCAGAGACAGCTGCTTAGGGAGCCAGGACTTCTCTCCTTGACATGTGGTAATGACTCCCCCATCCACCATGTGAGTGGAGACTATGTAGAGAGCTTGAATTTGCACCTTCACTTGGCAGTCATGAGGCATACCTTCCTCTCCCACTGAGGTGATGTAAGAGGAGGTCTAGAGGAGGGTCAGGACTTTGACCACCACCCAGCAGTAATGAGGCCATCCCCCATAGTGGTGTCAGTAGAGGTCACATGGGGAGCAGCATCACACTCATACACCTCCCAGCCAGGGAGGTATCAGTGGAGACCTAGAGCAGTGCCAGAACAACCATCATTAACAAACAGTAACCAAGAGCCCACACTGGCTTAGGTGTTAATGGGGGCCAAGTACCGAACATAGACTTTTATCCTTACCTGGAAATAATGAGGCAGAGCTATCTTCTTCTCATGCTGGAGTAGCTTCAAGGAAGCTACTTAAAATAAAAGGTGTAAATAAGACCCAGAGTCTCAGAGAATAAAATGCTTAGCTTTCAATCAAACATAACTCTTCATACCAAGAACCAGGGAGATCTCTAAGTGAATGCAAAACAAAATTAAATAAAAGATGACAACTATAATCTGACAAGTGTTTAAAAACAATCTTCATAAAATTATTTTAATGCATGATTATGTACATGACTGAACCAAGTAAAGATAATAGACTTAGACTTTCTTAACAAATAAATAGAAAGTATCAGCAAAGATGTAGAAATACAGACTATAAAGAAGAATCCAAGGGAAATTATAGAACTGAAAAATACAATAACAACAACAACAACAAAAAAACACCAAAAAAAAACAAAAAATCTCAATGGATGGGCTAAATATAAGAGTTGATGTGACAGAGGAAAAATCATGGAGCTTAAGAATAGAACAATAGAAATTACCCAATCTGAACGAAAACAATAACAACAGCAAAAACCCACAAATAGACTGGAAAAAAAACCCAAAAACCCTCAGGGACTTGTGAAACATAATAAAAGATTTAACATTTGTCATTTGTGTCATTGTAATCCCAGAAGGGGAAAATAAACTGATGCCAGAAAGTATTCAAAGAAATAATGGCTGAAAACTCCGAATGTGCCAAAAAATATAAGTTTACATATTGAAGAAGCTCAGCAAATCTCAAATAGGACAAATCCAATAACGTTTGTGCCAAGACACATCATAGTCAAAGTTCTGAAAACTGAAGATGAAGGGAAAAAAACAAAAAACAAAAAACTTGAAAGCAGCCAAAGAGAAATGATGCATTATCTGTAAGGAGAAAACAATTTGAACAGCAAATTTCTCATAAAAATTTATGGAATCCAGAAATAAGAACTCTCAACCCAGATTTCTATATCCAGCAAAAAATATCCTTCAGGAATGAAGGGGAAATCAAAACATTTTAAAATTAAAGAAAACAGGAGTGCCTGGGTGGTGCAGTCGGTTAAGCAACCAACTCTTGGTTTCAGCTCAGGTTCTGGTCTCTGGTGGTGGGATCAAGCCCCACCCATGCTCAGCATGGAGTCTGCTTGGAGTTTCTCTCTCCCTCTCCATTTGCCCCTCTCCCACTTAAATAAATAAATAAATCTTAAAAAAGTAAAGTAAAATGAAAGAAAACAACTCTGCTAAAGAAGTTCTCCAAGCAGAAAGAAAATAATAAAAGAAAGAACTTTGGAACATTAAGAAGGAAGAACAAAAAGCTAAAAATATGGATAAATACACTAGATTCTCCTTTTCTTCTTGAATTTTCTAAATTATATTTCAGAGTGCAATAAAAAATATATAACACTACTTAATGTGGTTCTAAATGTATGTAGAGTAAATGTTCAAGCCAACTACATTTAAATGGGGCAGGAAGAAGAGATATAAAAGGAGGTAAGTTTTTTACACTTAATTTGAACTGGTTGAAATGATGACATCAGATTGTGAAAGGTCATATAGATACAATACATAGTAACCAGTAAGAAAGCTATACCAACAGACATACTAAAAACAACATAGATAAATAAGACTTCAATTCTAAAAAGTATTTAAGTAAACCTGAGGAGGTCACAAAAAGAACAGAAAAATGAAAAACAGAAAACAAAATAAAAATGGCAGATTTAAGTCCTAACCTTTCAAAATTACATTAAATATAAATAGTTGGTATCAGTTAAAAGACAGAAATTAACACAATGAATTAAAGGCACTGCCAGACTCTATGTTGCCTACAAGAAATGTACTTCAAAATATAGAAATGTAGGCAGATTGAAAGTAAATAGATAAAGATAAATCATACAAATATTAATCACAAAGAAACTAGGAATGGCTATATTAATATCAGATAAAATAGACTTCAGAGAAAATTATTAGACACAAAAAGCGACATGACATAATGATAAAAGGGTCAATCCAAGAAGAATTAACAGTCCTAAATGTGTATGAACCACACAACATTGAGAAATATGTGAAGCAAATATGGATAGAAATGAAAGAATTTATTATTTTTTATTTTTTTAAAGATTTTATTTATTTATTTGAGAGAAAGTGAGAGAGAGATAGTGAACATGAGCAGGGGGAAGAGGGAGAAGCAGACTCCATCCCTGAGCAAGGAGCCCAATATGGGACTTGATCCCAGGATCCTGGGATCATGACCTGAGCCGAAGGCAGACACTTAACTGACTGAGCCACCCAGGCACCCCAGAACTGAAAGAATTTAAAAACAACTTTACTATTATAGTTGGAAGCTTCAATATTCCTCTTTTAGTAATTGATAAAACTAAACAGAAAACGAACAAAAATATAGAAGAACTAAAAAAAAACATCAACTAACAGGATGTGATCACCATCTATGCATGATTTCTCCAATACATTCTTTTTAAGTTCTTAAAAAACAAGACCCTATCTTGGGCCCTAAAAGAAACCTCAACAAACTCAAAGTGGTTAAAATCATACAAACTATTTTTCTTACCACAGTGGAATCAAATTAGAAATCAATAACAGAAAAATCTCCAAATACTTAGAAACCAAACACACTTCAAATAATATATATTAAAAGAGGAAGTCTTAAGGAAAATAAAATATATATTCAACTTAATGAAAATAAAAACAGAACATATTAAAATTTGTGGGATGAAGCTAAAGCAGTTCTGAAAGGGAAATTTATAGCACTAAATGCATACACTAGAAAAGATGGAAAGTTTTTGACCAATATCCAAGCTCACACCTCAAGAACTTGGAAAAAGAACAAAATAAACTCTAAGGAAGCAGAAGAAAATAAATAATAAAGAACAGATTTTAAAAGTTGAAAATATAAAAGCAAATAGAGAAAATGATGAAGAGAGTAGCTGGTTCTTTTAAAATATTAATATAATTGACAAACCTCCAGCTAAACTGACCAAAATATAGAAAAAAGATACAGTTAACAATACTGGTAATCAATATTACTATACTATTACTACAGACCCTGCTGATATCAAAATGATAATAAAGGAGTGCTATGATAAAGAAATGCTATGAACAACTCTACACATGTAAATTTGACAGTTTAGATGAATTGGACCAATTCCTTCAAAAGTACAGACTTCCACAACTTACTTAATGTGGCATACATAATTGAATATCCCTATTAAGAAAATTGAGATAGTGATTTTAAAATCTCCCCATTCCCCCCCAAAAAGAATCTCTAGGTCCATGCGATTTCACTGGAGAATTCTACCAAATGTTTAAAGAAGAATTAACACTTACTCTATAAATCTCTTCCAGAAAATAGAAAAGAAAGGAACACTTCCACTATTATCCCGATACCAAAAGGAGACAACACTATACAAAAAAATAAAATCACATACCAACATCTCTCATGAATATAAGCACAAGAATCCTTAGCAAAATATTACACATGTAATTTAGTAATATATAAAAATAATTATATACCATGACCAAATGAGCTCTATTCTAGGATGCAAAGTTGGTCCAATATTTAAGAATATTGAATATTTAGAATATTTAAGAATTAATCATTACAACTCATGTTATTAACATGCTAACGATTAAAAAGTACATGATCATATTGATGCAAAATAAACACTGAAAGTGTAATATTTATGTTAGAAAAGACTCTCAGAAAAATAGAAATTTATCCCAACTTGATAAAGAGCTAACATTATTCTTAATGGTAAAAGACAACATTTTCCCACTAGAATCAGGAACAAGGCAAAGATGTTCACTTTTACCCTTTTATTCAACATAGTGCCAGCTCTTCTATTTTATCACAACTAAGGCAAGTAAAGGAAATAAAAAAAACAAATAAGACAGAAAAAATTGTCCTTATTTTTATTTACTTTTTAAAAAAGATTATTTATTTGAGAGAGAGAGAGAGAGAGCACAAGTGGGGTAAGGGCAGAGGAAGAGGGAAAGAATCACAAGCAGACTCCCCACAGAGCAGGAAGCCCAACGCGGGGCTCAATCCCACAACTCTGGGATCATGACCTGAGCTGAAACCAAGAGTCAGATGCTTAACTGACTGAGCCACCCAAGAACCCCCAAAATTGTCCTTATTTTTAGATGACATGATTATGTGGAAAATCCCAAGGAATTTACAAGATCTCCTAGAGTTAAATTCAGTAAAGTTGCAGGATAGAAAATAAGCATGCAAAGATCAATTGTACTTCTATACACTATCAATGAATTTTTGGACTCTGAAAGTGAATATAACATCATTTACAATTTCTAAAATGATACACCTAGGTCTAAATTTAAGAAAACGTGTATAGGACTTGTATGTTGAAAACTGCTAACCAGTGATATACAAAATTAAAGGTGATCTAAACAAATGGGGAAGTAATAGCATTCATGGATTGGAAGACAACATAGTAAAGATGTTGATTTCCCCTAAATTGGCAAACAGATTTAACACAGTTATTACCAAAATCCTATCAGGTTTTTTTAGACATAGACGAGATTATTCTAAAATTTATATAGAAAGGCACAGACACTGTAATAGCCAAAAAAAATTGAAATGAAAGTAAGAGGAGTCAGTATATGCAATTTCAAGCTACAGCAATCAAGACTAATAGTATTGGTGGAGGAATAGGGACATAAGTGAATGAATAGAACGGAGAATCTAGAATTAGGCCCACATATTAGCCCAACTGATTTTTGACAAAGGTGCAAAAGCACTTCAATGGAGGAAAGAACATTTCAACAAATGGTGCTGGAAGAGTTGAACATCAACAAATAAACAAACAAAACCAACAACAACAAAAAACCCTATGCTTCTCACTTAGACTAAAATTAACCCTGGATGCAGAGTAATTCTGGGGTGGTTCAGCAACTAAATGATAATGTCTGGAAGAGCCCACAGTCCACCTTTCTGTGCTGCCATCCTCAGAGGCTGCAGATGTCTCCATTAATATTTGTAGTTCCATGCCCACATCCCAGAATGAAGAAGAGTCACTTCCATTCTGGCAACTTTTCATGGAGGAGTACACACCTCAGAATTCCCCATTAAGCTTTTTTCTCAGGTCATATTGGCCAGCACGGGGTGTTGTCCCAGCGACCTATTTGTAAGGAAGGCTTGAAATGGAATTTCTGGCATTTTCTGCCTCTCTAATAAGAGATAGGCTTACCCATAAAGAGGGATGAGGTTTTGGGGGGAGGTAGTGGTTTGTGGAAAGCTACCAGCATTGTTTGCCACAGCCCTCTCATTGAGGGGCTCAATGTCCCCAACGATGGTAGGTTGGCAGTCACCTCTGTGCCTTTGTCTCTCTGTCCTGTCTCTCCACTCCCACCCATTTCTTCCCTTGGCAAACTCCTACTCCTCAGTCTACAAAGTTCACTCACTTCCCCTGTCAACCTCCTCCGTCCCTCAGTTACAGTAAGTTGCTCCATTAGGTAGAGCTTATCACAATGTATTTCATTAATTTACATATAGTTTACAATATTATGAACATCTTGATTCATGTCTTTATCACTATATTTTGCACCCCACCCCCATCCTTTCTCCTTCCACAGCGCCTAGCATAGTACTTGACAGTACTTGGCTTATTGTCAATGCTTCTTACATTTTGATGACTAAATCATGAATGAATGAGTGAGCAAGGAAACAGTTGAATATGTTTGAAGTATAACATAAATGATACTTTCTTTGGGACTTTTTGAAATGTATGATGAAGCAGCACATAGGATGACCCTCTCTAAATCAACAGCAGTGTGACTTTTTTATTGGTTTGTTCACTGTCTCTGTTCAGAAGAAGAAAGTGATGCAGCCTGGCTGACAGCATCCGGGCCTTGCTTCATGTAGTGAGATGTAAGGGGTCTTGCCTATTTGTGACTATAACACCTGACATTCTCAAACTTTGCACTGACAGTATTTTCACTTCCATTTTCTCACTTGAGACAAAGAAGTAGAAAACTCATTAGGCCTCTGTTTTAGAGACTGAAATCTAGATTAAGAAACTGACCCCATATCACACACCTGACCAAGTGATAGCTGGGTCTAGTACCCAGCCTTGGACACCAAGTCATATGTTGGAGGGAAGTTCTTCCTGCCAACAGGTTCCATTATTGACGCTTAAATGAGGTGTGCACATTGTTCCTCCCCAGACACTGAAAAGTAAGCAGAGATGCACAGGATGAAAGGGACTCACCTGAAGGCTGCACCTAGTATGTAGGGCAGAAACTGCTGGCTCTATATTTCTCCTGGCAGTGTGGATGTTTTATAGAATCATGCCCCACCAAAGTGCTCAGGGGAGTCTCTGCAGGCTCTGCAGTGGCTGGGGAGACCCTGGCAGCATTTGCTATCCTATGAGCCTCTGTACAAAGGTGCTAATTCAATTTCAGCGTTCAGCATCACTGCACTCAGAATCCTCTTGGTCTGCTCAGAGGAACCATGTCTCCAGGGAGAAGGAGGCTTTTGTGTTGCATTTCTGTGGCAGGCACTGCTACTGTGTGCCACATTTCAAGCTAATTATTAATAATTAATGACTTTAAATGTAAAAAAAAATGAAAAATTTAAACGCTTAAATTCTAATATCTTTGGAGAATGTGTGCAGCGATCTTGTTATTAGGGAACGTGTTGGGTTTTCTATTTACCTATTAACTGATTTATCATTATTAAGGGTCTAAATGCAGTATTGTATGAGTTAATATGAAGAACGTGTTTTTTTTTTTTTCTTCTTCTTCTTTTTGTTTGCACTCTGATAGAAATTTCTTCCAACTCTGTGAATATTTCCAACTGTGGAAAGAGCCAAGATGTCCATCAACAGATGAATGGATAAAGAAGATGTGGTATTTATATACAATGGAATATTATGCAGCCATCAAAAGGAATGAGATCTTGCCATTTGCAACGACGTGGATGGAACTGGAGGGTGTTATGCTGAGCGAAATAAGTCAAAAAGAGAAAGACATGTATCATATAACCTCACTGATATGAGGAATTCTTAATCTCAGGAAACAAACTGAGGGTTGCTGGAGTGGTGGGGGGTGGGAGGGATGGGGTGGCTGGGTGATAGACATTGGGGAGGGTATGTGCTATGGTGAGCACTGTGAATTGTGCAAGACTGTTGAATCAAAGATCTGTACCTCTGAAACAAATAATACAATATATGTTAAAAAAAAAAAAAAAGAAGATAGCAGGAGGGGAAGAATGAAGGGGGGGAAATTGGAGGGGGAGACGTACCATGAGAGACGATGGACTCTGAAAAACAAACTGAGGGTTCTAGAGGGGAGGGGGTGGGAGGATGGGTTAGCCTGGTGATGGGTATTAAAGAGGGCACGTTCTGCATGGAGCACTGGGTGTTATACACAAACAATGAATCATGGAACACTACATCAAAAACTAATGATGTAATGTATGGTAATTAACATAACAATAAAAAATTAAAAACAAAACAAAAAAGAGACTGGATTTCTTTGGGACAAGATTGTCACCACTAGCCTGTCAGGATTATTTACTTCTCTTAGTTTTAGTAGTGATTTGTTTTGGAATACAGTGTTGTGTTGGTATGTGGGAAGGGATCAAAGAGGAAGTCTGGAAGGTGTGGAGGGGTCCCTGAAAGGGAAACAACTAACCTCATTATCACTTCTTCCTTTTAGAATTTGCTTATTTTATGTAAATTACACACATTTATTTCTCAAGGTTCTGGAGGCTGTGAAATTCAAGATCTAGGTGCTAGTTGATTCAATTTCTGGTGGGGACATTTCCTGGTTTGTAGATGGATTCCTTCTTGCTGTGTCCTCCCACAGAGAGGCAGAGAGAGAGGAAGCAAGCTCTCTTCTGCCTCTTCTCTTGAAGACACCAATCCCATCATGAAGACCCCACCCCAACCTAATTACCTTCTAAAGGTCCCACCTCTAAATACCATCACTGGGGATTAGGGTTTTAGGATATGAATTAAATGGTGACATAAATATCCATAATAGATATGTTAACTGGCTTGATTATAGTGATGATTTTACAATATGTACATATATCAAATCATCAAATTGTATACATTAAATATATACAAGAAAGAAGACACTTGGGGAAAAAAAGCAATTTATTTTTGAAAACTTAAATAACAATAAACTGAAAAGAAAAAAAAGAAAAGAAAGAATATTTAAGCCTTCAAACCTTGTGCTATGTGATGTAGGAAAGAACGTTAGGGTTTGAAGCAGAGGGCCAAGAAAAAATTCTTGAGATGTCTTTGGTGCAAAAAGGTGACTTTAATAAAGCACAGGGACAGGACCCTTGGGCAGAATGAGCTGCAATGGAGTCATGAGGAGTGGCCCATTATATATTTTCAAGTTGGGAGGGGATTAGGGATAGCGTAAATCTCTAAGGAATTTGAAAACAATGTTTTCAGGACCTTGAGGGGGCTAGCTATTATTGAGAAAATATCATTTATTATCCTCTAATAAAACCTTAGTCATGAGACCCTTCAGATGTATATAGGTGGGCCATATGCTTGGGGGATGATTGCCAACACGTATCTTGGGGGGTTTAGATATAAAGGAA
This sequence comes from Halichoerus grypus, assembly GCF_964656455.1. NCBI lineage: Eukaryota > Metazoa > Chordata > Mammalia > Carnivora > Phocidae > Halichoerus > Halichoerus grypus. The sequence continues at coordinate 81,874,294 of NC_135722.1, read as the reverse complement.
GTTTCCAAAAGGATTTTCACATGTTAAAGTATTCTTACAGGATCCTGGGGGGTGGGGCTAAGATTGTCTTTTGCCCTTAGCAAGGTGTTAAAATCCAGGCAGCTGAGTTCCTGGAGGAATGTTTTAAGGACTTGTCAATGGGCTGTAAGTAGTAAGGAAATTTAATAATTTCTATTCTGCCTTTGTTTCCCACATCACTGTGGACTGAATGTTTGTGTTCCCTAGAACTTGCTATTTGGACCAGCTCCTACACTTTAGGATGGTGGATCTATGGACTGTAATGGGGATATTCTAGGAATAAGAATGAACTGGAAGAAGAAATTAGGCACTCTCCACCCTGAAATGTGTTTGGGAAAGTAGTAAAGACCGAATTCCTGATTGAATTTCACCATTCTCAGTAAAGAGACCAGTTCTCAAAGAAGCCTCTCATTTCTGGTCCACTGAAGGAGAATGCACCTCGGTGGGCACAGCATTACTTCCAGGGTTTTATGGAGCACTTGCAGGCGTAGAACTCGGAAAGGATCCCTGAGCAGGAGTAAGAAAAGTTCTAACCTATAGTCATGTGGAAAACCCGAAGACATGATTATGGACACAAAACTACACAAGCACACAAAAAATACACAATCAAATAGGCACACACAGACACTGTTAATTTTCTTCACAGAACTCATCATTAAACTCAAATTATTTTGTAAATTTACTGTTTTTTAAAATAGCCTTGGTCTCTCTATAGCATAGACTGGCTGGCTACTCAACTCACCAAGTCAATGGTTTCTTCATTCTGGATACAGGCCTGGGTGACATGCCCCAGCCTCCTGCACAGCCCAGGCATGCTCACAGGACAGCTCAAATGTGAGTGTGAGTGATGTGCACCATTGTCTGGCTTGAGTCATATAAATCCCACACGAATGAGCCTCTATGCTCTTTTTCTCTTTCTGCCAGGTTTATGGAATACAATAAACCAGAAAAAGAATAAGCATTTAAAGATAGAAAATGAAGGGGCGCCTGGGTGGCTCAGTCAGTTAAGCGTCTGCCCTCAGCTCAGGAGCTCAGGTCATGATCCAGGGTCCTGGGATCTAGCCTGGCTTAGGGCTCGCTGCTCAGCAAGGAGTCTGCTCCCTCTCTCTCTGTCCCTCCCCCTGCTCATAGGTTCTCTCTCTTACGCACACACACTCTCTCAAATAAATAAATAAAATCTTTTTAAAAAAATAAAGATTGAAAATGAAGAGTAAAATAGTCTTTATACATAGACATCACATTTGTTAATGCAGAATCCTTAGATATCCATAAAAACTGTGCGAGCTAATAAATGAGTTTAGTGAAGTTTCAGAACACAAAAATCTATTGTATTCCTAAACACTATAAAAATTGACAATGGTGTTTTAAATGTTTATAGTAACATAAATACATAAAATAATTAGAAATAAATTTCATTCAAATATGAAAGATCTTTACACTAAAATCTGCAAAATTTTGCGGAGAGAAATTAAAGACAGGTAAGATGGAGAGATAATTGCATGTCCATGAGTTGGAAGAATCAATATTGTTAAAATGTTAAATCTCCCCAAATCAACCAGAATTTGGATGTCATCTCAATCAAAATAGCAACAGCAATTTTTGTTATAGAAATAGAGAAGCTTATGGGAGCCTGCGTGGCTCAGTCGGTTAAGCGTCTGCCTTCGACTCAGGTCATGATCCCAGGGTGCTGGAATTGAGTCCTGCATTGGGTTCCTTGCTCAACAGGGAGCCTGCTGCTCCCTCTGCCTGCCGCTCCCCCTGCTTGTGCTCTCTCTGTCTCTCTCTCTCTGACAAATAAATAAATAAAATCTTTAAAAAAAAGGAATAAAAAAGAAATGGAGAAGCTTATTCTTAAATTTATAGAGGAATGCAAATATAACATATTTAGATCTAAGAGAGCCAAAGCAAAAAAGAAAAATCGAGTTGGCTGAATTACACTACTTGATTTTACAATTTTACTTGATTTTAAGAGAATACAATAATTAATACATGGAATTAGACTAGAAAAATAGGTCCCTGGAATAGAATAGTGCACCCAGAAACAGACCTACATGTGGGTGCCAAGGTAATTTAATGTGGAACAGAGTCTTTCAAGAAATGGTACTGGAGCAAATGAAGATCCACATAGAAAAAAGTGAATGTCTCCCTTAATCTCATACCAACACAGGCAAATAATTTGAGATGGGTCACATATCTAAATATGAAGAAGAATTCCACAAAACTTGTAGAATAAGACCTAGCAAAATATCTCTGGGGCCTTTGGATAGGCAAATATTTTTTATCCAAGAACAACAACAACAATGCATTAATAATAAAAGAAAAATAAATGATACTTTGGATTTCACCAAAATTATAAACTTGTCTTCAAAAGACAATGTTAAGAAAATGAAAAGGCAAGCCACACAATTGGGGAACTATTTCCAATATCTGACTAAGATTATAGATGAGCCAATCTTATCTGTCTTTAATTTCTCTATAGTTACCCACTTTGATCTTTAGGAGTTTGTCTTAAAATAGCATCTGCAAGTCCTAGATTTTCCAGAAATGCCTGTGTCTTTAGTATGTCAGAATTTATTAGACCATAGAGTCCAATTTTGGATTAAAAAACCATAGCATCAAGGGCTCCTGGGTGGCTCGGTCGTTAAGCGTCTGCCTTCGGTTCAGGTCATGATCTCAGGGTCCTGGGATCAAGCCCTGCATCGGGCTCCCTGCTCAGTGGGGAGCCTGCTTCTCCCTCTCCCATTCCCCCTACTTGTGTTCCCTCTCTCGCTGTGTCTCTCTCTCTGTCAAATAAATAAATAAAAACTTAAAAAAAAAATAGCATCCACTTTTCTAAGCCATTGTCAAAAAGATAAAGCCTAGCTGCTGCATTTTCTGGTTATTTCCACAGCACGCCTGCCAAGTATTTTGTTCCCCATTCTCCAATACCCCACTATCCACTGCACAGGTTCTCTAGCCCCCAGAGAACAAGAGAGTATAAAGATGGACTACAGGACTCCTTCTGACTTCCTCATTAGCGCTCCATCCCTGGAAAGAGGTCAGGAAGCCTCCAGGGAGAGATTTCCTTCTCTTCTGGTCTTACAGACTTCTTTAGACTTCTAAAGCCTAGCTTATGAGAAGCTGGTGTGGGGAAAAGCAGAGCTGGGAAAGCTGAGATTTATCACTAAACAGACTGAGATACAAGCAGCCTAACTTGCCTCTGCATCTGGGAGAAAGTGGTCAGCAAAAGGTATGAACACTGTAGTGAAAGTCAGAGTGGTGTAATTATAAGGTATAGATTAATCACCATCAGATATGAAGCTGAATAATAATCATGGAGATAAAGGCACATAATTAAGTTAATAAATTGTAATGGATTCCCAAAACTCATCATGGACCTTCCCTCCTTCTCTCACTTTATGGAAAATATGATGCTTCTCTGTCCCTATTTTTTTTTAAAGATTTTATTTATTTATTTGTCAGAGAGAAAGAGAGAAAGTAAGGGAGCACAAGCAGGGGGAGTGGCAAGCAGAGGGAGAAGCAGCCTCCTTGATGCGGGCTCGATCCCAGGACACTGGGATCATGACCTGAGCTAAAGGCAGGGGCTTAAAGGACTGAGCCACCCAGGCACCCCTTTTCTGTCCTTAATTAATCTGTCCTCTTTTCTCCCTCCTCAGAACTTGAAGCATCCTCTGCAATGGGCTATATTTTGCCCAAGAATGGAAGCAGTCCTTCTTCATTCTGCAGTTCTTCCAAGTTTGTAAACCCTTCTTGCTTCTAGAAAGGGGACTTTTGGATGCTTTCAAGCCTGGCAGAAACCAGCCAAAAGTCCTATTTCCTGAAGTTTGCTTTGGAGAAGGTGATGGGAGCATTATTCATGGTCTCCATCATACTAAACACCTCCGCCCTATATGGCATTTTTGTAAACTTTTATCATTTTGCTTCTATTATTAGAAGTTTAACAAGCAAAAGAAAGTAAGGCCAGGGGGTGTCTGGAGGGTAGATACTATACATCTGTGTGCCAGTGTCAGTATAGCTGGGGTCCGTACCTGGCTCTGCTGGGCTGCCAGTAACTCACTGCATGACCTCGGGCAAGTTAATTACCCTTTTGAACCTGTTTACTCATAGGTAAGTGAGTGTGCTGGAAACATGACCTCAAGACCACTACTGGTTCTAAAGTCTGGGATTCCAACTTGAAGCACCAAGTGTGAAGGCTTGAGAGAAGCTTAGGATGCCCCTGCTTGCTGCATGGATGGAGGCTGACCTGCTTAAATCCAGCAGTGATGGGGGAAAGGGAGATTTCCATGCTTCCTTCCTTGAGGGCATGGCTCAGCACGTTCAGAGGACTAAAGAGTCACCCCATGTCCAAGCATGGCTGACCCCCCTCAAGCCGGTCTTCATGCCTTCTTTCCCCATTGGCATCCCTCTAGGCTGAAGTGAAGGTTTGCTGGACCTTTGTGGTCACATCCCTCAGTGTCCTCTCCGGGAAATAACAGGTAAAGCAGAAGAGGCCCAGAATCCCAGAATGTTAGAGCTCAAGATGACTTACCCAGCTGTAAGCTTACCCTGATGAGGTAGAGATAAGGAAACCAGGAACCAAGAGAAACATCATTTTTTTCCCAGCTCTGACACTTGTCAGCTTGTGGCTTTGAGAAGATGGTGTCATTTTAGTGCCCTCAGTCAAAGAAGGGGCGTAACAGGACTCAATTCTTCATGTTGTTTTGAGGAGTAAATAAGATTATATATGTTTAGCTCCCAATTTGGTAGATATTACATGCAAACTCAACACTCAAGTCTTAAAACGAAAGGAATGAACATCAGGTCTGCTGTGAGAATCCAGGTCTGCTGTTACCCATCTTCTGATTTTCTATAACACTAGGTTGCTTTGGAAAAGAAAGGACTTTCCCTAAAACACACACACACACACACACACACACGCACGCACGCACTGTGAAGGTGAGCAATCGGGTAGGAGTGAGGGCATCTTATTAAGGCAGGCAAGGGTATACTAGTCCAGGAGAACAAAGACCTGATTAGTCTCAACTCCACAACAAACTAGCTGTGTGACTTAGGGCCAGCACTTACAACCATCTGTCCTCCTGCTTTCAACTACCCAACAAGAATAATAATACTTTCCTTGCTGACTTCATGAAGATATTGTGAGGATCAAATAAGATGGTATATTTGAAAGCATAAGATATATAAATTATAAAATATACAAAATGTGTTTAATAGTATAAAAAGTATATATTTTAAAGAGTAAAATATGGAAAAATAGTAATCCGTTGGAAAGAACTGACAGTATAATTTTTTAACTGCTATATTATTTGTGCATCCAAAAACATGTAGAAAAAAAGAGTTTAGTGGGTGTTAAAATGCTGAGCAAATGCAGAGGGTCATTTTTACCACAAGAGAGGAGAAATTAGCATAGAAGGAGGAGCTCACCATCCATAGCACAGGGTTGTAGAGACAAGATCACAGAATTCTGACCCCCTCCTTCAGGTGGTTTTCCAAAACCTGTGTAAGATAGTGATCATGCACAAAGGCTAGAGCCGTGGGTGGGCTCCCAGCTGGGCTTGTCTGCCTGCTTTTTCTTCTTCTATTACAAGTCCATTTGTCTAGGTAGCTTCCATTTTCAGAAAGGGCAAATTTAAATAATCATAAATCATATTGCTTTAGTCAATGTTTTAATCATCAGATTAGTTTTAATCATGAGTTTGAAGGCTGAGAGTGCAGAGGTGGGTTGGTAAAGACATTTGCTTGGGCAAGACATTTTAATCATGAGTTTCAGTTTCTTCATCTGTGAACTGGGGATGGTGATCCCTCTCTGCTCACATCACAGAACAGTTGTCAGGCCTGATAAAATAACAACAGCTGCTTCTTATAGAGAAATTCCATGTAGCAGGCACTGTACCCAGTGCTCTACGTGAATCATCATATGTAGATCACTCAACTATCCTACCAAGCAGATATTATTACCATTGAGGAAATGAAGGTTCAGAAAATTTGAGTAGCTTGTCCGAGGTCACACTGCTGGTAAGGGACATAGCTGGGCCAGTAACGTGCTCCAGAGAACAATGTGTGTGGAAGCAGATGAAAGTTGAAAAGCCCATCTGATGAGCCTCCCTGTTGCCATGGGATGGGGACAACACAGGTGGGTATCTCCATGGGAAGTGGCTGCTCATTGGCCCAGCTGCAGGTGCTTTATTCTTCTCTGAATGGGACAGAAGCCAGGGTTGCTCAAGGCTCAGTGGGAGAGGGGCTCAGCTAGCCTAGGTCAGTCTGCTCCATGAACTTCTGTCTTTGCCGGTCATTCAGAGGGAGGCTCACTGCCTCTGCAAAGGCCGTTTGGCTGAGTTTACCAACCCACCTCTGCACTCTCAGCCTTCATAATTACTTAATTTATGGACTCAGAACGTTTCTATCACTTGTCTACGTGAGTGACTCTGTCACTAAACCATTAGCTTCTTGAGGTTAAAGTCTGTTTTGCCTTCCCAGTTAGGCCCTTGAACATAGCTTCACACCTAAATCACTAATGGGTGTTATATTGCATTAACTTCCCTTCAAGCAAACAAACAGACATACTTTATGGAAGCCAATAGACCTTGTCCTGAGGAGAGGAAATGAATTACATAGGAAAAGAGAGGCTGAGGTTCTCTTCCAGCCCAGGGCTCCTCTGTCTTGTGGGCTACTTAGTCCTGAGATGGTGGGCATTGGAGACCCCTGGAATCTCCTATTAAAGCAAGGAGCTACATCAGTGGGGTCAGGTAACAAAATGAGATGCAGGGGTGTGGGCTCCCCGTCCACTGGGGTTGGGTTCTGCCCTGGGGAAGCTGCTGTCATATATTTGGTCATGATACGTTAGATAGCTGCGGCAAGGCTTGAATCTCCGTTTTTCTAATTGTAGAGGGGGCCTTTGTTTCTCAGAGACAGTGCACCTAGAGGGCGCTAATGAGAGCTGAGGGGCAGGCTAAGGGAACTCCATATTTCTGTTGCAAGTGGCTTCAGGCCCACCCCTGCCTTTCTCCTTCCACTATGAACCTCGGAGCAAGGACAAGTCTAGGCATTAGTGTGACCTGTGCCGTATCTGACAGCAGGCATGGCAGGGAAAGGTAAAGGCAGAAAGTAGCTATGGTAGGGTCCGTTAGCCCCTGCCCCTGTTCTGCCTAGTTACTTCCCAGGAACAATGAGTTCTGTGGTCCAGGGGAGTGGGCTGATAGGTAACACAGGTGTGTGTGTGCATGTGCTCAGTCTAGCAGCTATTTAGCAAATGAAGGACTTCAGTATTTTAACAAATAATTCTGCCACTCTAGTGTGTGTTGAGTAACCACCCTGTACCTGGTTGGAGAAGAGGGCAGAGGAGGGAATGATCTGGATGGTGTTCAAAGGCTCTTCCCATGCCCCACTCAAATAACTAGAGTGGGAAATGGTGATGATTTGGTCCCAATCCTGTCAGCAGTTCTTGGGGCTGAGTGCTTGGAAGGGCAGGGGCTCTGGAGCTCTAAACCAGACAGGCCTGGCTGTGTGTGTCTTGGTTTTTGGCCTCACACTCTCAGACCTGGAATCTGAACCTGGGGGCCGAGAGGTTCAATTCCTGGCTGATTAAGCTGTGCTCAGCCTTCCATCAGATCACTGTCTCCTGGCTTACTCTGGTGCACCTCAGTGTGAGGGAGGATGGATGAGCATTGGTCAGAGGGCAAGCTGCCAAGGCTGCCATGTCTTCAAATAGGCCTAATGCAAGACTCTCTGAAAGCCATCTCATAAAACCACAGACCTGGGGCTGGATCCCCACACCTCCTGTGTTGTCCATGACCACAGAGGACAGACTAGGGACTAGGCAGCTAAGAACAACCTCACTGCTCAGAGGTCCAGGCTCCAGAAATCTTGCTTTGCTCTAGACCATGAGGCGTTATCCCTTGTGCCTTGTTGAAGTGTCCCAACCTGAAGATGTGGTTTAGTAATGCTGTCTTTTTTTTTTTTTTTTTTTTTTTAAAGAGAGGGTGGGGAAGGGCAAAAGGAGAGAGAGAGAATCTTAAGCAGGCTCCATGCACAGCATGGAACCTGATGTGGGGCTCAATCTCATGACCCTGAGATTATGAGCTGAGACAAAATCAAGAGTCTGACACTTAACTGATAGCCACCCAGGTGCCACAGTAATGCTGTCTTGACCCAAAAGGGTTCTTGCATTATTTCTAGTTTTACTATAAATGCAAGGAGGAAACAAGGAAACAGTTTTGTTTGGTTGCTGTGGCTATGTAATGGCTAAGCAATATCAACAATTGTTATAATGCTCTAAAGATGAACATAACTTCCAACTTTACATGGGATTTGGTGTTTCCAAATCACATTACGCAAACACTATTTTGTTTATTCCTGACAACAACTCTGAGAACTACACAGTTCTATTTTCTTTATTTCTCAGAGGAAGAAACTGAGGCTCAGGGAGGCTAACAACTTGTTATAAGGTAGAAAATAGAGGAATTGGGATTCAAGTCCAAGATTTCTCACTCAAAATTCCATGTTCACCAGGTTCTAGCACCCTAGGTAGGAGAACTCTTTTCTTTCCAGGACCGTGAAATGGCCCAGGAGACAGAGGTCATTGCACACAGGATAAAAAGTAAGGGTGAGAATCAGAACCCAAGCACCTGGGAAAACTTATTTCTTTGAACTGACATGTACACCCCTACTCCACTGTAGTACCCTCCCCAGAGTGTTTGTGGAACTCCCTGAACCCGTGCCATGATAATACTATGCTAACTAGGAAATGCTCTGGAGATTCATGGGCTTCTGGAATTGCTGTTCATGCACACCTATTGACAAGAATCTTTCTTTTTTCAAGGCATAGAGACCACTCAAGATGGGGAAATACTAGTTCCCTCTAAGAGGTTTTTCTACCCTTTGGAATTCAGAGAAAATTCAAGGGCTGCAAAACTATTGAGCCATCAGTTTTTATAGCATATCTTCTCAGTACCAGCCCAAAGCATCCATATTAACACTTTTGTAAATGTTCTGTATTCATATTATTTGTGCTAAACCAGAGGAGTGTCCTAACTCACTTCCCCACATGTTCATCTTCCAAACGCAACTGGAACTAAATTATATTTATAAGTTTATTTAACAAGAACAACATATTAGGCATTAATTCAGCGACTATTATAAAAACTGGAAGATGGATTTCCCCCTTCTGGAAACAGACAGGACCCCCATTTAGAAGCCTGGTGTCCACTCGGCGTAGTTGAAGATAAAGGAAGTACCTCCACCTGCATTTTGTCTCTGTTGTGGTTCCAGTCTCCACCTTTGCAAACTCAACCTGAACATTTATTCTTTTTATTTTAAAGATTTTATTTATTTAGTTGACAGAGAGAGACACAGTGAGAGAGGGAGTGGGAGAGGGAGAAGCAGGCTTCCCGCAGAGCAGGGAGCCCGATGCGGGGCTCGATCTCAGGACCCTGGGATCATGACCTGAGCCGAAGGCAGATGCTTAATGACTGAGCCACCCAGGCGCCCCTGAACATTCATTCTTTCACTTGTTCTTCCAGTAGTAATCAATCACCTCTATGTCCCTGGCACTGCTAGGGAGAAAATAATCTGTCAACTCAAAACTACCACAGACACTTGGCAGCTAAAACAATTACAATAAAGCAGTGATTTTCAACTGGGGGTTATTTTGCATCCCAGGGACATTAGGTAGTATCTATAAACACTTTTGTTTTTGTAATTCAGGGGGTTGCTGCTGGCATCTAGTGGGCAGAAGTGGGTGCTGCTGAACATCCTGAAATGCATAGGACAGCCCCCACCATCTATCAAGAATTGCCTGATACTTTCAATTGTGCAGAGGTTGAGAACTCCTGCAATACTGTCAATGCTACAGCAGGGGAAGTCAAAAGGGTGACGGTATGAAAGCACGGAGAATAGACACCTAATTTCATTTAATGAATCATGGGGGGCCTTCTGGAAGAAGTGGCAGAATAAACAGACCTTTCCATTCTCCATCCTCTAGGAATTCGCAAGCCGCCTAGTGGTGTCTTGTAGCATCATCTATAGCCCATCATCTTGTTTGTTCTTTTAAAAAGTAGATAAACAAAACCTGAGAACTCCAGGCCAAACCATTTCCCAAGAATGAAATTTGGCACATTCCTCTCACTGTTGCCATCACTTTTTATCTCTTTCTCTTGTGGTTTTCTCACTTTTTCCCCTAAGTCACACCTGCTCCTCTGGGCCTCTCTCCCCAGCCTGTCCCCTGGCCTGTTTCTAAGGTCCACTGCTTCATGCAGTCACGTCCACTTGGAGACTCATGAGGTATTGCAGACTTTTGGTCACCAGGATGGTCAGCAGTGTTCACAGGGATGTAGACTATGTCGCTATATCAGCTTTGATGAAAGCCTCAGCCCACCCATACTTGCTTTCTAACTGATGAGAGTTCTAGCTGAAAACATGGGCTTTGGGGCCCCCTGGTCAGAGAAGATCCCTCACTCATCTCTCCACTGTACTTAGTCTCATCACCTTAAATTTGTGTTTCCTAGTCTCTCTGTCCTTTTAGAATGTGAGCTTCTTGAAGGCAGGGACTCTATCTCATTTCTGCCTGTGTCCATAGCACAGGGAGATGGGTGATTGGTAAAACCCTTATCTTCAAGGTCAGCTGAAGAGCCTGCCTATGCAGAGCACTTGCTGGGATGTTCTAGTCATGCTGCCCTTATGATCTCGGAGCACCTTCCAGAACAGGGGAAGAAGAGACAGGGTTATATGTGGATGGCATTTGATCTCCTGATCACTCCTCCATTCCTATCACAGAATTGGTCATTCCTTCTTGTGTTGTGTCTGTTTCCATATCTACATCACTATTGTACTGTAGTTTATCAGCTGATGTAGCTGCTTCTCTACTAGAATGTGAGTTCATCAGGGCCAAGGACTGTGTTTATTCACCTCAGAATCTCCAGAGCCCAGTGTTATATCTGGCACGTAGTAAGTCCTCAAGGATATGAACTCCCTGGTGCTGTTGAAAGAAATAACAACTAGAAGCTCAACCCAAATCTGACTAGTCAGTAAATCTGCTCACAACCCCAAAGCCTAATTGAGTAGGGACACAACTTTGTTCTAAGTAATTATATAGCTCATACTATATATCATTCTGGGTTTGTTGCTGTTGTTGTTGTTGTTGTTGTTGTGGCAAATATATATATAACATAAAACTTATCATTTTAACAAAGTTTAAGTGTACAGTTCAGGACATTAAGTACATTCACACTGTTGTGAAGTCAAAATCACTATCCATCTCCAGAACTTTTTCTTCATCTCAAGCTGAAACTGTACACCCATTTAGCAGCTACTTCCCATTCTCCTCCCCCAACCCCTAGCAACCACCAATCTGCTTTCTGTCTATATGTATTTGACTACTCTAGGTACCTCATATACTGTGATAATACAGTCATTTGTCCTTTTCTGTCTAGCTTATTTCATGTAGCTTAATGTTTTCCAGGTTCACCCATGATGTTGCATATAATCAAAATTGCATTCCTTTTTTTAAAGTTGAGTAATATTTTGTTGCATGTAAATACCACATTTTATTTATCCATTCATTCATCAGTGAACATTCAGGTTGTTAGTAACCTTTTGGCTATTATGAATAATGCTGCTATGAACACTGGTGTACAAATATTTGCTCAAATTCCGGCTTTCAGTCCTTTTGGGTATATAACCCAGAAGTCGAATTGCTGGATCATATGGTAATTCTATGGTTAATCTTTTTTTTAAATTTTTTTTTATTGTTATGTTAATCCCCATACATTACATCATTAGTTTTAGATACAGTGTTCCATGATTCATTGTTTGTGCATAACACCCAGTGCTCCATGCAGAACGTGCCCTCCTCAATACCCATCACCAGGCTAACCCATCCTCCCACCCCCCTCCCCTCTAGAACCCTCAGTTTGTTTTTCAGAGTCCATCGTCTCTCATGGTTCTTCTCCCCCTCCGATTTCCCCCCCTTCATTCTTCCCCTCCTGCTACATTCTTCTTCTTCTTTTTTTCTTTCTTAACATATATTGCATTATTTGTTTCAGAGGTACAGATCTGAGATTCAACAGTCTTGCACAATTCACAGTGCTTACCAGAACACATACCCTCCCCAGTGTCCATCACCCAGTCACCCCATCCCTCCCACCCCACCCCCCACTCCAGCAACCCTCAGTTTGTTTCCTGAGATTAAGAATTCCTCATATCAGTGAGGTCATATGATACATGTCTTTCTCTGTTTGACTTATTTCGCTCAGCATAATACCCTCCAGTTCCATCCACGTCGTTGCAAATGGCAAGATCTCATTCCTTTTGATGGCTGCATAATATTCCATTGTATATATATACCACCTCTTCTTTATCCATTCATCTGTTGATGGACATCTTGGCTCTTTCCACAGTTTGGCTATTGTGGACATTGCTGCTATAAACATTGGGGTGCACGTACCCCTTCGGGTCCCTACTTTTGTATCTTTGGGGTAAATACCCAGTAGTGCAATTGCTGGATCATATGGTAGCTCTATTTTCAACTTTTTGAGGAACCTCCATACTGTTTTCCAGAGTGGCTGCACCAGCTTGCATTCCCACCAACAGTGTAGGAGGGTTCCCCTTTCTCCGCATCCCCGCCAACATCTGTCATTTCCTGACTTGTTAATTTTAGCCATTCTGACTGGTGTGAGGTGGTATCTCATTGAGGTTTTGATTTGGATTTCCCTGATGCCGAGCGATATTGAACACTTTTTCATGTGTCTGTTGGCCGTTTGGATGTCTTCTTTGGAAAAATGTCTGTTCATGTCTTCTGCCCATTTCTTGATTGGATTCTTTGTTCTTTTGGTGTTGAGTTTGATGAGTTCTTTATAGATTTTGGATACTAGCCCTTTATCTGATATGTCATTTGCAAATATCTTCTCCCATTCTGTCAGTTGTCTTTTGGTTTTGTTGACTGTTTCCTTTGCTTTGCAAAAGCTTTTTATCTTGATGAAGTCCCAATAGTTCATTTTTGCCCTTGCTTCCCTTGCCTTTGGCGATGTTTCTAGGAAGAAGTTGCTGTGGCTGAGGTCGAAGAGGTTGCTGCCTGTGTTCTCCTTTAGGATTTTGATGGACTCCTGTCTCACATTGAGGTCTTTCAACCATTTGGAGTCTATTTTTGTGTGTGGTGTAAGGAAATGGTCCAGTTTCATTCTTCTGCATGTGGCTGTCCAATTTTCCCAACACCATTTGTTGAAGAGACTGTCTTTTTTCCATTGGACATTCTTTCCTGCTTTGTCAAAGATTAGTTGACCATATAGTTGAGGGTCCATTTCTGGGCTCTCTATTCTGTTCCATTGATCTATGTGTCTGTTTTTGTGCCAGTACCATACTGTCTTGATGATGACAGCTTTGTAGTAGAGCTGGAAGTCCGGAATTGTGATGCCGCCAGCTTTGCTTTTCTTTTTCAACATTCCTCTGGCTATGCGGAGTCTTTTCTGGTTCCATACAAATTTTAGGATTATTTGTTCCATTTCTTTGAAGAAAGTGGATGGTATTTTGATGGGGATTGCATTGAATGTGTAGATTGCTCTAGGTAGGATTGACATCTTCACAATATTTGTTCTTCCAATCCATGAGCATGGAACGTTTTTCCATTTCTTTGGGTCTTCCTCAATTTCTTTCATGAGTATTTTATAGTTTTCTGAGTACAGATCCTTTGCCTCTTTGGTTAGATTTATTCCTAGGTATCTTATGGTTTTGGGTGCAATTGTAAATTGGATCGACTCCTTAATTTCTCTTTCTTCTGACTTGTTGTTGGTGTATAGGAATGCCACTGACTTCTGTGCATTGATTTTATATCCTGCCACTTGACTGAATTCCTGTATGAGTTCTAGCAGTTTTGGGGTGGAGTCTTTGGGATTTTCCACAAAGAGTATCATATCATCTGCAAAGAGTGAGAGTTTGACTTCTTCTTTGCCAATTTGGATGCCTTTGATTTCTTTTTGTTGTCTGATTGCTGTGGCTAGGACTTCCAATACTATGTTGAATAGCAGTGGTGATAGTGGACATCCCTGCCGCGTTCCTGACCTTAGGGGGAAAGCTCTCAGTTTTTCCCCATTGAGAATGATATTCGCTGTAGGTTTTTCATAGATGGCTTTTATGATATTGAGGTATGTACCCTCTATCCCTATACTCTGAAGAGTTTTGATCAAGAAAGGATGCTGTACTTTGTCAAATGCTTTTTCTGCATCTATTGAGAGGATCATATGATTCTTGTTCTTTCTTTTGTTAATGTATTGTATCACGTTGATTGATTTGCGGATGTTGAACCAACCTTGCAGCCAAGGGATAAATCTGACTTGGTCGTGGTGAATGATCCTTTTAATGTACTGTTGGATCCTATTGGCTAGTATTTTGGTGAGAATTTTTGCATCCATGTTCATCAAGGATATTGGTTTGTAAGTATCCTTTTTGATGGGGTCTTTGTCTGGTTTTGGGATCAAGGTAATGCTGGCCTCATAAAATGAGTTTGGAAGTTTTCCTTCCATTTCTATTTTTTGGAACAGTTTCAGAAGGATAGGTATTAATTCTTCTTGAAATGTTTGGTAGAATTCCCCTGGGAAGCCATCTGGCCCTGGGCTTTTGTGTTCTGGGAGATTTTTGATGACTGCTTCTATTTCCTTAGTGGTTATAGGTCTGTTCAGGTGTTCTATTTCTTCCTGGTTCAGTTTTGGTAGTTGATACATCTCTAGGAATGCATCCATTACTTCCAGGTTATCTAATTTGCTGGCATAGAGTTGCTCATAATATGTTCTTATAATTGTTTGTATTTCTTTGGTGTTGGTTGTGATTTCTCCTCTTTCATTCATGATTTTGTTGATTTGGGTCATTTCCCTTTTCTTTTTGATAAGTCTGGCCAGGGGCTTATCAATCTTGTTAATTCTTTCAAAGAACCAGCTCCTAGTTTCGTTGATCTGTTCTACTGTTCTTTTGGTTTCTATTTCATTGATTTCTGCTCTGATCTTTATTATTTCTCTTCTCCTATTGGGTTTAGGCTTTATTTGCTGTTCTTTCTCCAGCTCCTTTAGGTGTAGGGTTAGGTTGTGTACTTGAGACTTTTCTTGTTTCTTGAGAAAGGCTTGTATTGCTATACTTTCCTCTCAGGACTGCCTTTGCTGTATCCCAAAGATTTTGAATAGTTGTGTTTTCATTTTCATTGGTTTCCATGAATTTTTTAATTCTTCTTTAATTTCCTGGTTGACCCATTCATTCTTTAGTAGGATGCTCTTTAGCCTACATGTATTTGGGTTCTTTCTGACTTTCCTCTTGTGATTCAGTTTTACTTTCAAAGCATTGTGGTCTGAAAATAGGCAGGGAATGATCCCAATCTTTTGGTACCGGTTGAGACCTGATTTATGACCTAGGATGTGATCTATTCTGGAGAATGTTCCATGGGCACTAGAGAAGAATGTGTATTCCATTGCTTTTGGATGGAATGTTCTGAATATGTCTGTGAAGTCCATTTGGTCCAGTGTGTCATTTAAAGTCTTTATTTCCTTGTTGATCTTTTGCTTAGACGATCTGTCCATTTCAGTGAGGGGGGTGTTAAAGTCCCCCACTATTATTGTATTGTTGTCAATGTGTTTCTTTGCTTTTGTTATTAATTGCCTTATATAATTGGCTGCTCCCATGTTAGGGGCATAGATATTTACAATTGTTAGATCTTCTTGTTGGATAGACCCTTTAAGTAGGATATAGTGTCCTTCCTCATCTCTTATTACAGTCTTTGGTTTAAAATCTAATTTGTCTGATATAAGGATTGCCACCCCAGCTTTCTTTTCGTGTCCATTAGCATGGTAAATGGTTTTCCACCCCCTCACTTTCAATCTGGGGGTGTCTTTGGGTCTAAAATGAGTCTCTTGCAGACAGCATATCGATGGGTCTTGTTTTTTAATCCAATCTGATAGCCTGTGTCTTTTGATTGGGGCATTTAGCCCATTTACATTCAGGGTAACTATTGAAAGATAGGAATTTAGTGCCATTGTATTGCCTGTAAAGTAAATGTTACTGTATATTGTTTGTGTTCCTTTCTGGTCTATGTTGCTTTTAGGCTCTCTCTTTGCTTAGAGGACCCCTTTCAATATTTCTTGTAGGGCTGGTTTCGTGTTTGCAAATTCCTTTAGGTTTTGTTTGTCCTGGAAGCTTTTGATCTCTCCTTCAATTTTCAATGACAGCCTAGCTGGATATAGTATTCTTGGCTGCATATTTTTCTCATTTAGTGCTCTGAATATGTCCTGCCAGTCCTTTCTGGCCTGCCAGGTCTCTGTGGATAGGTCTGTTGCCAATCTAATGTTTCTACCATTGTAGGTTACATATCTCTTCTCCCGAGCTGCTTTCAGGATTTTCTCTTTGTCTCTGAGACTCGTAAGTTTTACTATTAGATGTTGGGGTGTTGACCTATTTTTATTGATTTTGAGAGGGGTTCTCTGTGCTTCCTGGATTTTGATGCCTGTTTCCTTCCCCAAATTAGGGAAGTTCTCTGCTATAATTTGCTCCATTATACCTTCTGCCCCTCTCTCTCTTTCTTCTCCTTCTGGGATCCCAATTATTCTAATGTTGTTTCGTCTTATGGTATCGTTTATCTCTCGAATTCTGCCCTCGTGATCCAGTAGTTGTTTATCTCTCTTTTTCTCAGCTTCTTTATTTTCCATCATTTGGTCTTCTATCTCACTGATTCTTTCTTCTGTCTCATTTATCCTAGCAGTTAGCGCCCCCATATTTGATTGCACCTCATTGATAGCCTTTTTGATTTCTACTTGGTTAGATTTTAGTTCTTTTACTTCCCCAGAAAGGGTTTCTCTAATAACTTCCATGCTTTTTTCAAGCCCAGCTAGTATCTTTAAAGTGATGATTCTGAACTCTAGATCTGACATCGTACTAATGTCCGTATTGAGTAGGTCCCTGGCAGTCGGTACTACCTCTTGTTCTTTTTGTTGAGGTGATTTTTTCCGTCTTGTCATTTTGTGCAGAGGAGAATAGATTAATGAGAGAACAAAATGCTAGCAGGGTAACAACGTCCCCAGAAAATATACTCTAAACAAATCAGAAAAGACCTGAAGCAGTGGGAAAAGAAAGGGAAAGAGAGAAAAAAGAAAAAGAAAGAAAAAAAGAAAAAAGAAAAAGATAAAGATAAAAACAAACAAAAGCAGAACAAAACAAAACAAAACAAAAACAGAATGTGATCAAATATGATCAGGCTGGTTTATAGATCAGTGCCACACACTAGATTTTGGGTGTATTTTGGTCTGTTGAAAGAAAGTCCCTCCCAAAATTTTAAAGAAAGAAAAACTTATATATGTGCAAAAATAAGGGTTGATATGATGAAGGGATGGAATATGACTGTAAAGATGGAAATTATAAAAAATTTTATAAAACGATTTGATAAGTTGTTTGAAAAAAGAAAGAAGAGGATTAAAAAAAAGAAAGAAAGAAAAAAGGGAGAGAATGTGATCAGGCAGGGGAGTAGAAAAAAACCATACACTAGAGATTTAGAGTATATTTTGATCTGTTAGAAGAAACTATCTCAAGATTTTAAAGAGAGAACAACTTATATATATATGCCAAAAATACGGGTAACTACTATGAAGGGATAGAATATGACTTTAAAAATGAAAAATAAAAATGTTTTTTTTTAAAAAAGGGATTGATAAGATGTTGGTTGAAAAAGGGAAAAAGAAAAATTCAAAAAAAAGAAAAAAAGACAGTTAAAAAAAAAATTAACTTTGAAAGACTAAAGAATCATGGTAAAAAAGCCATGAATTCTATGTGCAGTATTCCCCTAGCGCTGGAGTTCTGCCGTTCTCATTGATCGGTAAACTTGGTCTTGGCTGGCTGTTCTCGCTGATCTTCTGGGGGAGGGGCCTGTTGCCGTGGTTCCCAAATGTCTTTGCCGGAGGCAAAATTGCCCCGCCCTTGCCGGTCTGGGCTAAGTAATCTGCTCGGGTTTGCTCTCGGGAGCTTTTGTTCCCTGCAAGCTTTCCGTACAGCTTTGGAGGCCGAGAGTGAAAATGGCAGCCTCCCAATCTCCGCCCCGGAGGAGCCGAGAACTCGGGGTCCCGCTCCTCAGTGAGCCCCCAGAGAAAAGCAGTTAGTCACTCCCGTCTCTCCGGTCTCTGGCCACACTCCGCGCTCACCCGGCCTGTGACCGCGCGTTTCTATCTCTGGCACCCGACCCTGGGTGGAGTCTCCAAACCCAGCAGATCCCCGCGGTGCGCTCCCGCGCCGCTCCTCCTGGGGGAAGAAGGTGAGTCTCCCCGGATCTGCCACTTGTCGGGTCCCTTCCGGAAAGTGGTCGCTTTTCTGTTCAGAGAGTTGTTGCTCTTCTTTTCTTCGATCTCCTGTTGAGTTTGTAGGTGTTCAGAATGGTTTGATCCCTATCCAGCTGAATTCCTGAGACCAGACGAAATCCAGGTCTCCTACTCCTCCGCCATCTTGCCTCTATGGTTAATCTTTTGAGAAATTGACATACTCTTTTTCACAGTATTGCTACCAGCAATGCACAAGAATTCTAATTTCTCCACATCCCCATTAACACTTAATTTCTGTTTTTTTTTTTTTGCTTTGAGTAATAGCCATCCTAGTGGACCTAATGTGGTATCT
This sequence comes from Halichoerus grypus, assembly GCF_964656455.1. Classification (NCBI taxonomy): domain Eukaryota; kingdom Metazoa; phylum Chordata; class Mammalia; order Carnivora; family Phocidae; genus Halichoerus; species Halichoerus grypus. Next base: position 81,855,655 of record NC_135722.1, on the reverse strand, counting down.
CACAGCAGTTTTGATTTGTATTTCCCTAATGACTTGTGATGTTGAGCAACTTTTTACATGTTTCTTAATCATTTGTATACCTTCTTTGGAAATATATCTATTCAAATCCTGTGCCCCTTTCTTGAATTGGGTTATCTGATTTTTGTTGTTGAATTGTAAAAGTTCTTTACATATTTTGGATCATAATTGTTCATCAGATATATGCTTTGAAAATATTTTCTCCCACTCTGTGAGTTGCCTTTTCCCTCTTTTGATAATGTTTTGTAATATACAGAAGTTCTAAGGCATGAAGAAGTCCAGTTTGGCTTCTTTTTTCTTTCTATTGTTGTGCTTTTGGTGTCATATCAAAAAAATAAATCATTGCTAAAACCAATATCATGAAGATTTTTCTATTTTTTTTCTAGAAGTTTTATTGCTTTACCTCTTTTATGGAGGTCTTTGATATCATCCCTTCTTTATTTTTTTAAAGATTTTATTTATTTATTTGACAGAGTGATAGAAGCACAAGTAGGCAGAGAGGCAGGCAGAGGGAGAGGGAGAAGCAAGCTCTCCGCTGAGCAGGGAGCCTGATGCAGGACTCGATCCCAGAACCTTGGGATCATGACCTGAGCCGAAGGCAGACACTTAGCTGACTGAGCCACCCAGGTGTCCCAATATCATCCCTTCTTTAAGAAACTCATGGGAGAACAACAGAAGGAGGTATATAAAATAATGTTAATAAAGAGTGACAAGATGTTTTCATAGTGGCTAATGATATGAGCTATAGAATCCCGTAGATTCTGAGCAATTTAATTAATATGAACCTCAGTTTATTTATCTTAAAGTGGGGATGTTTTTTCCCTGCTTCATAGTAATGGATATGGATGAGGGAGTAGAGGGCTGAGAAGAACAAGGTGGGGGAGTCTCCTGATTTAGTGATCTCTCCAGAACACACCCATGAAAATGTGACAAAGACTGCTCACTAGGGAGCACAGAATAGGGGTGCATGTGTTATTAGACCCAATTTATAGAGGAGAAAACTGATGAAGAGACATGAAAGTGTTGGTAGTTATAAAAGTCCTGGAACCCAGGGCCCTTTCTACACCCCTGAGGCCCTAAGAACTATGGGAGAACAGCAGAATTGCTGTGTATTCAGAGGGTGGGAGATAACCTGAGCCTGGATCAAGCCTGGCCTGGAGCCAAAGGGCACCTCCAAGATTAAAGGTTAATATGTTGCCCTGTTAGCCAATGGGGAGAAGGGAAACCTGAGTTGGGACAACACAGAAACTCAGGGAGGAGAGAGGAGGAAAACAGAGGAAGCTGGGCAATAAGATCTACTGAGGAAGCCAGACAGAAGCTTCCAAGAAGAAGGGTGCTCCCAGTGAAGCCCCTCTGAAGAGGAGAGCCCAAGACTACCCACAGGGGCACAACCTGGGGCCCAGTGATCCTTTTACCTGCAGTAAGAGCTTTGTCAAGATTTCCATTCATTCACTCACCAAACACTCATAAGGTGCCCCCTCTGGCCAAGCAGAGACTGGCCTGAGAGCTGAGGCTGGTGACAACTGCTTACCCAAGGGGAGCCCAGTGGACCCCAGCCCCGCAGGGCTAGCAGTGAAGGCAGTAAGCCTGGGGGAATTGTGCTGGCCAGTCTAAAGCCCTCGCCAGGGACCCAGAGGGCATCTGTGGGGACACAGCAGTGGAGCAGGTGCCCTGGTCTTCCTAACCTCCTAGCCACTTGTAGCTCGGCCACGGCCTGGCTGGGCCCTGATGACACAAAGGACACAAGCCCTTCCCAGGCCTGACTGGGTTTGGCCTTGCCAACATGTGCAGGCTTCTGCACTGTGGAGAAATGAAAACCCAAAACAATTTTCTTTTTTTTTTTTTTTTTAAGATTTTTTTTTTTTTTTTTTTATTCATTCGAGACACAGAGATACAGAGAGAGAGAGTACATGAGCAGGGGGAGAAGCGGGGGGGGGGGGGAGAAGCAGGCCCCCCACTGAGCAGGAGCCCGATGCGGGGCTTGATCCCAGGACCCTGGGATCATGACCTGAGCTGAAGGCAGACGCTTAACCATCTGAGCCACCCAGGCGCCCCCCAATTTTCTTTTTTTTTAGTACACAAGAAGAGAGGAAGTAAAAAAGTATATGGCAGTGAATAATTAGGGAGCCACTCAAATTCGCTCTAAGCTAATGAATAAATAAACCTTTGACAATTTCCTCCAACTGCAGTTGACAGGATAATTGGACCTAATATCTTAATTTTAATGCTTTTGATGCATTTGACTTTAGTTAATGAGATGTAAATATGCATGGCAGGATTGCAGGTTTGTCTGTTGCAGAACAACTAAACTGTGGTTGGCCAAAAGGTTAGTCTTTTATTTATTTTTATTGGTATATTGCCCTTTCGACCAAAGAAAATAAAGTTGGGTGGGGGGAGATATTTCGTCTTTATTTGGTTTGGTATTATTGTTTACTCTCCCTTTCCTCATTGTCCTTGGGAAATAAAGAGGGAAATCAGGTACTTGCAGTAGAATGGGTGGTCTTGGGGTGTAGGAAAGTGGGATGGGGCTCAGGGCTGCTAGAAGTTTCTCTCCGCAGCCTAGCATGCTGCCACATTCCTCATTTACCAACCAATGTGGGTAATTCTTTCCTGTCACCCTGAATGCCAGAGGAATTAGACCTCGACCAGCTGCGTATCTGGGAAGGAGGATGGGTTCAGATCAGTGTCTGGTGGGAAGATAATGACAGCACCAGGGATGGGCCCATGCAGGAGAGCAGCCTGGGCCCAGGAGAGGAGCAGAGGAAGGTGGGATGAGGGTGTCCAATGCTCCCCATCTCTTCAGGGACACAACAAGGGTCTAGGGTCATCAGAGGGGTCAGGAGTAGTAGAAAAGGCCCCAATCTAAAGTTCAGGTCAGAGACTGTGGCCCCAGTCAGGGTGACTTTCCTGACTCTGGCTTCCTAGTGTGCAAAGTGATCTAAAACTTTGTGCCTAACTTGCTTTGAAGGTCAAATAGTTCATGCTTGTGAGGTACAACCTTATGAGGTCAGTGCTGTCTAATGGGGTGGGGGACATTCTCTTTGAAAAGGAGACCTGCCACTGCCTAGTGCAGAGGACTCTGGGTCTAGGCACTCCCCGGTTCCAGTAATAGGAGGACCCTGTCTTCTGACAGGGTCACCTGCCAGGAAAGGGGGATTTGGGAGCCTGGGGACTAGGCATGTCTCACCCAAAAAGCTCTCTGCTCCATCACAGAAGGCCCAGTATGAAGAGAATGACAATGAGGATGTCATTTGGCCCTGAGTCTGCACATTATCTGAGTAGGCAGCCTCCCTCTTCTTCCTGTATGGCTCCTGTATTCACAAGCCTGCCACACTCACAACACTCTGACATCAGACGTGTGTGTGCGGTGGTCCAATACCAAGCAATTCTGTGACAGCACTGTGTTCCCAGAGCCAGCATCAGATCCCACAGGTTAAGGGCTCAGTCCCACAAGACTGCCCCACCACCTGTCTCTGCTGCAGATGCAGATTGTCACCTGTGCCTCTGACCAACTGGCTATAAATTGGAGGCTTCCACAAGTCCTCCTTGGTTTTATTTGCTGGAGTGGCTTACGGAACTTAGGAAAAAGTTTACTTACTGTTTACCAGTCTATTGTAAAAGAATATGATAAAGGATATTGATGAGAGCCATATGAAGAGATACATAGGATAAGGCCTGGGACGGTCCCAAGCATAGGAGCCTCTATCCCCATGGAATTAGGATGCATTGCCTTCCTGGTATGCAGATGTGTTCACCAACCTGGAAGCTCTCCAAACTCTACACTATTGGGATTTTGTGGGGGCTTCATCATATAACCACGATCAATTATCAACTCCATTTCCAGCCCCTTTCTCCTCTTTGGAGGGTAGGTTAGAGCAGAGCTAAAAACTCCAAACTTCTGGGGCGCCTGGGTGGCTCAGTCGTTAAGCGTCTGCCTTCGGCTCAGGTCATGATCTCTGGGTCCTGGGATCGAGCCCCGCATCGGGCTCCCTGCTCCGCACGAAGCCTGCTTCTCCCTCTCCCACTCCCCCTGCTTGTATTCCCTCTCTCACTGTGTCTCTCTCTGTCAAATAAATAAATAAAATCTTTAAAAAAAAAACCCAAAACTCCAAACTTCTAATCATGAAAATTCCAAGCTTCTAAGTTTGGTCTTTCTAATGACCAACCCCCATCTAGCCCCCATCCAGGAGCCTACTCAGAGTCACTTCACTAGAACAAAAGACACTGCTGTTACCCAAGAAACTCCAAGGGATTTTGGAACCCTGTGGCAGGAACTGGAACCCATTATTTCCGTGATTTCACGTTATCAATTTAAGAAGATTTGCCTATGCTACTCTTGGCTCTGTGCTCAGTTGAGGTTTGAGTTGAAGCTCACAGCACAGCAGCAACAACAGAAAGATGCCCCTGCTGGACTACAGTCCCCTGAGGGTCCCTGGCCAGGCTGAGACCAGAGCAGATCCAGGCCCTTCATAGACATGAAGTCCTTTCCAATGAGGGAAGGCGACCCTTAGCTCTGGCTATGCTAACCCACTCAAACTCCTGTTGCTTGCAGAGAGAACCCAAAATGGCCTCAGCATTTCATAATGGCCCACAAATACATTATCCCAAATGTGGGGTAGGGACTACTCCGCAGAATTATATAAGATTGGGGAGGAATAAGATGTATATAGCTTAAATATTTTAATATAAACTTTTTATTGAAGTGTCATTATGTTTGAGAACAGCACACAAATCATAAGTGCGCAGAATTTTCAGAGCTCAGTTCAAGAAGAACATCACCGTTGCCCCAGAGGGTCCTCCTATGCCCTAATCCTAACACCCACCGAGGGTAACTGCACTTCTGAATTCTTTTTTTTTTTTTTTAAGATTTTATTTATTTATTTGACAGAGAGAGACACAGCGAGAGCCGGAACACAAGCGGGGGAGTGGGAGAGGGAGAAGCAGGCTTCCCGCAGAGCAGGGAACCTGATGCGGGACTCAATCCCAGGACCCTGGGACCATGACCTGAGCAGAAGGCAGAAGCTTAACGACTGAGCCACCCAGGCGCCCTGCACTTCTGAATTCTAACAGCATGGCTAGACACTGGTGGTTTTCAGACTTTATATAAGTAAAATCTTACATTGTGTACTTTTTTCAGGGAAAAATGTACATGCAGTGAAATACACAAATCTTAACTCTATGAGTGATTGTAGACAAATGCATACACCATGAAATCCACAGCTGTACTAAGACATAAAACACCTTTTTCCCTGCAAAAAGTTCCCTAGTGCCCGTTCCCAGGCAGCCACTTTTCTAACTGTTTAATCCCATGTATTAATTCTGTGTGGTCCACATCTTCATATACACAGAGCCACACAGTGTGCATTTTTTGACAGGCTCCTTTCACTCAGCATGTCATCTGTGTGCATCATCCATGTCATTTTATGTATTAGTAGTTTGTTGGATTTTATTGTGAAATAGTTTTCCATTGTATGTCTATAGCATAATTTATTGACTGTATGTCTATACCACATTGCTGCTCTACCTCCCTAACACTGAATTCAGTTGTACTGCAGAGTCTGAGCAAACACAGAAAAATAAAGGGCTCTCTATTTGGCTTTGATCCACAGATTGTAAATTCCCAGAGGACCCAGAACCCATATCTCTACTGAAGCATTTTTTTTTTTTAAGATTTTATTTATTTATTTGATAGAGACACAGCGAGAGAGGGAACACAAGCAGGGGGAGTGGGAGGGGGAGAAGCAGGCTCTCCACTGAGCAGGGAGCCCGATGCGGGGCTCGATCCCAGGACCCTGGGACCATGACCTGAGCTGAAGGCAGACACTTAATGACTGAGCCACCCAGGTGCCCCGATATTGAAGCACTTTTGATTGAATTACAAAGTTATCCTTGCGTGTCCAGATTAGGAAAAGATGTCTTCCCCAGCCCTATGCATCTCGTGGACCAGGAGCTTACCAAGCAGAGCTGACCATGATACTTCTCCCACTCCTCTTAAGCCTGGTGATGCCTGAGGTGACAGGGGTCTAGTCAGAGACTCTGGGCCCTCTGGAGAGGTCTGGAGTCTATGTGTGAGGTGACCATTGGGCTCTGGAATCTATGCTGGGTTTGCCTTCTGACTTTGTCATCTGCTGGCTATGTGACCTTGGGCAGGCCACCTCGACCTCTGAGACCCCACCTCATGTGTGAAAGGTAAAGCTGGGCTCTGGGGAGGGGCCCATGAGGTAACACATGTGAGGTCACTCTGTAGATCATAAGGCTCTATATAAATGTACAGGGCCACGATGGTGCTTGGTAAGATTGTGTCTCTGCAAATAAAATTTGAGCTCCCTGGACAGCAGCCAACTTAGCTCAGGTCACCTGTGTGGAAACTCTCCATGATACTGAATAAAAGGCATATTCTTCTCAGCCCCCCCTGGCCCTAAGTGATAGGAATGAGCAAAATGTAAACATGAGGAGTTGGCTTGTTCTCCATAAGTCCTCAGTGCCACTTAAAGTTTTCATCATCTTAATCATCTTGAATAATCATCAAACTCCCACACTGAAAAGAGCTTGGAAGACACGGCAATGGGAGAGTAGTTGGGTATTTATGCAATGTTGATTTCCCCTTGAAATGGAAATGCGGTAGCTATCATTAGAAGTATGCCAGACGCTTGCCGATGGGTGGGTGGGGGGAGGAGGGCATTTATTGCTTGCCTTGTTCTGAAAAGGCAACAATGCTGGTGCTCTTAGTCCCCCGAGTCTCCTGATCATTGCTTCCCTCTGGAGGTGACATGAAGGTTTGATGCCCCCACCACCTGAAGCTCCTTGCAGAGGGAACTAAATGGCTATGCCTAGCCCCAGCTGAACTCATGACAAGGACTGCCTGGGAGGCTGAAGTCAACACAGGCAGCTCTTCAAAGCCCCCTTGGAAAGTTTTGGGGACCCACCCATGCATGGCACCTGCTGGTGTTCCTCTGTAGCCACGCCTGCAGGGATGAGGGTGGGAGCTCTGTCTACAGCCACTGAGATTGGTTTCAGTGAGGCCTGCAGTCCCAAGGGCTCAGCAACAGTGCTGCCTCCTTGCCTTACTATGAGAGTTCCCCTGAACCCTGCCCTGCCCTGGATCTCAAGGGACAAAAGACAAGGAATTTTCTTTCAGATCCTGAAGCATCCTTGAGGTCCTCCTATGTTTCACTTCTCCTTCTGCCCTGAGAAGTCTTTTGTTCAGCCCCATCCTGTACAGGGGCACACAGCTAGGAGATGGAACCCCAGGCCAGCCTGGAGCATAGAGTCTCTGTTCATTTGTCTTCCCATGTATTCCCATCTTTTGGAGGAAGTTTTTGAGGAAGTGGCTGGGGGCTTCCCAAGTGGACTGGTTGGCACTGGATACATCTGAGGGACCGACTCTGCTTCAGGTTTCCCTATCCTGACCTTTATCCCCACATCGTCCACCCTTTGTGCCGAAAGTTATATAGAATCAGTTCCCAGCTCAGGGCAGTGGTGACCTGTGGGTAGGGGTGCAGGCCATAGCCAGCCTGGCACCCAAACCCTGACAGGAGGTCCTCCTATAAGAGTATCAGTTGCTAAGGATATACCCCAGCCTTCCAGGGTAGGAGCCCATGATGCATGGGGTCACTATTGCTCTAAGGCTGAGGATCCCTACACTGCCCTCAGCCTCACCTGCAGGGCTCAAAGTCAGAATTCTGACCTGCCTCAGCCCCAGACAGGAGGTTGTTGGGGTCAGGCTGAGGATGTGGCTGGTATGGCCCCAGATGTTTCTTTCTCTCCCCCTTCCCCCCCCCACCCCTCTTCACATGTGCCCATCCCTCCATGATTTGTAAGCACTCTTTACATAGTAGGCTAGGAGGGATATCAGTACTTAACACCTCATATAGGTTTCAAATAGTCCCTTGATCTGTTGTTTCCCTTTTAATTTCATTTATGGTATTTTTGAAACACAGAAGTTAAAAATACTGATTTAATCCATCAGTCTTTCTTCTAATTACTTCTTTTAATGTCATACATAAAAAAAAATCTTTCATTTGTAAACATTATAATTATTCACTAATATTTTCAAAATATATTACATCTAACATTGATTTTAGTAAATAGTACTTCCAATTTTTATATGATGAACATATATGACATTTATAATAAGAGAAACTGTGTTATTTTTACTCAAAGTAATAAAAGTCACATTTTTAAAAACCTTGCAAACAAACATAAAACCCTAGGCTTAGGGCATATGATTTCTTTTAAGACCTAGCTGAAACTTACTTCTAAGAAGCTTAGCCTTTGGGATGGATTTTGGTAAAATGACTTTTAATGCAGGAGTAGAGAGGAGGCCACAATCTCTTAGGGCTGTGTCTCCCCCACTTTTTTCAGAAGTCTACCCACTCTATGAGTGTTTTATGCCAGATAAAATGCAGGGTGCTCAGTTAAATATGAATTTTAGGTAAACAAACACTTTTTTAAGTATGTCTCAAATATTTCATGGGATATACTTATGCTAAAAGATGGTCTATTGTTTATTTAGAATTCAAATTTAACCAGGAGCCTTGTATTTCTTAATATTTTTATTTTAGGGGCGCCTGGGTGGCTCAGTCATTAAGTGTCTGCCTTTGGCTCAGGTCATGATCCTGGGGTCCTGGGATCGAGCCCTACATCGGGCTCCCTGCTCAGTGGGAAGTCTGCTTCTCCCTCTCCCGTTCCCCCTGCTTGTGTTCCCTCTCTTGCTCTCTCTCTCTGTCAAAAAATAAATAAAATCTTTAAAAAAATAATATTTTTATTTTAGAATTGTTTTACATTTACAGACAATTTATTTGCAAAGATAGTACATGGAGTTCCTATATTGCCTATACCCAGTTTCCTCTATTATTAGCGTCTTAAATTAGTATGGCACATTTGTCACAATTAATGAACACTTTAACACGTTGTAATTAACAATGACAGTATTATTAACTAAATACATACTTTATTTCCTTAGCTTTTCCCTGTCCTGTTCCTTTTCCATAATCCCACCTGGCATTTGGTCATCATGCCTACTCAGGCTCCTCTTGGTTATGATAGTTTCTCAGACTTTTCTTGTTTTTGGTAATCTAAATAGTTTTGAAGTCATGTGTTTAGTAGGCTGCCCATCAGTTGGGATTTGTCTGATATTTTCCTCATAATTAGACATGGGTTATGGGATTTTTTTGGAGAAAGAGCACAGAGATGAAGTGCCATGCTAATCACATCACATGAAGTGTACATATTATCAACATGACTTATCACTGCTGGCGCTGACCTTGATCACCTGGCTGACAGGTATATCTACAGTAAAGTTTATTCTTTTTCTCCCTTTTCCATATTGCATACTTTTTAAAGAAAATCACTATTCACAGATCACAGTTAAGGAGTGAGGAGTTATGTTTCACCACCATGCTGTCTTTATCTACTCCTGCCCAGAGTGAATTCTCCTTCTTCCAATATCTGGGGGCCCTGGGAGTACACAAACCATCACATCACCCTCCAACATCCTGTATTATTGCCCTCTGCTTATCATGTTTCCCACCTGCCCTCCCCACCAGTAAGACTGTCAGCTTAGGAGGGCCAAGGCTGGATCATATGATTGCCTTGTTCCCCAGCACCTGGACCAGAGCTGACCAATATGTGCTTGTTGGTCTAACTTGATGGATATCCTAATCCCAGGCTTCTTTTTCCTGGGGTAGAACAAAATGTTCAAGAATGAGTCCTGCTGAGCCAGGAGGCCCCCAGGCACAGGGCAGACAGTCTCTGTCAGGGTCAGCATCCATTTGGACTCTATAGATACTGCTGGGAAGGGGAGTTGGGTGTCCTGATTTGTATCTGTTCCAGAGGGAAGAGGAAATGCTCATCATAGACACCCTGTCCTCCTGCTTGTCCTTAGGGAGGCTAGTTAAACAGCAAGAGGTATCACTTGCCCTAGGATCTGGTGAATCCCTGTTCAGGATGCTCAGTGGCTGACCAATCCCAGCACCTCTCTGGATGCACCCTCCCTTTCAGGAAGGCCTTCCTATTTACAGAAGACTCTTATCCTGAAGCATGCTTCTGCTGGTATGGTGGTGGACCCTGGACCCACTCATCCTGAGAAAAGTGTTATCTGGCCTCATACCTCTCTGAGGGTGCAGGGACCTCACTGACAGAGCAGTCCCAGAGGCAAGATCAGAAACTTTGAGAGATCAGATCTGCTCCGTTACTCCAGGTGGCCAGGAAACCTGGAACTAAGTTGAGTGGCCAATAGTGACCCCTGGGTAGGAAAGGAGTCCAGGCCTTCAGATCCTGAGAGCACACATGAGTGGATTCTGAGGCAGAAGAGCTCACCACAGTCCCAGGGTTGGCATCACAGTGGGGTGGGTACCATCTGCATCTGGCCTCACAGAAACTTGCCAGGGGCTTGGGCAGCAAAGGTTCTGGGCAGGGGCAGGTGGGGAAGTGAGGTGTTCTGCCAGGGCTGTTCACATGATGACCCAGGTCCTGAGCTTTGGTAGAGTTGAACATTCACTTGGATCTAGAAGAAGTTCTGGAAGGAAGTGAGGCTGCTTTTCCCCCTACTAACTCACCCCCAGATCAAGCCAGTCCCATGGGCAGATCTTATCCTGGGATGGGTCGGATAGGCCATTGCAGTTGCTGAAGGTCATGGGTAGATAGGAGTATGGGGACTAGAGGGACCCTCAGGGCACTCATACTTACAGCAGCCAAGGAGTTGGAACCTGGCACCCACTAGGCAGAGCCCAACATCATGGAGAGTCATGGCAAAATCCCATTGTGTCCACCGGCATCCTGTGTGGGTTTGGCACAGTAACCTGTCCTCTCTTAGCTCCCTTTTCCCCATGGAAAGGTCAGGTAACAGTCTGTCTGCAGCTGCCTCCTGAGTCCTCAGTGCTCAGTGTCCTGTGAGGAGGTCCTGGAGCCCCAGGCTGGTGTGAGCCCTGACCTGGAGGCAGAGGTGCTCCCAGGACACCAAGTGAGGGGATGCTTAGGGAAGCCTCGCCTTAACCCTAGGACCTGACTCTGACAAGGGGCTGGGGGAGCACTCTGGGTCCCCATCAGTCACTCCTATCATTGAGAAATCAGAGGCACTTAGTCAGGCATGCACGTGGAGTAAACTCAGCCTGGGCACAAGCTGAGAACTATGAAGAGAATAGCCTGTGTCACTCCACTTCTCCCTCTGAAAGGAAGGCTCCACAGGTACTGGGGTAGAACAGCAGATGGGGGCTGCCATCCCATTTTCCAGCAAGGGGGTGCTGATACAGAGAGTGGGGTCTGTCCACTGCCACATGGTAAGTTAGCAAATGTACTGGTCCCTAAGCAGTGCACTACCTCCTGAACCATGGTTGCTGTCCCACCTCCTTGTTCTACTCAGTGATGCAGGCTCCTGGGAGCATAGCCCAGGAGTGGCTGTGACAGGGAGGCTCCCAACTTCTCAGTCCCCATTTTCCCTTTCTATAAATCAGAAATCATAACAATACCTCCCCCAGGCTCGCTGTGAGGACTAAATACTGCAGTGCTCAGAATGACAGGGCTCTGTGCAGTGCCAGGCATGTGACAAGCCTCAGGCAGCACTAGCCTTGCCATCACCACCACCACATCCAGGGGAGTGGAACATCCAGGCTGCCCTTCACTCCAGGCTAGTGTTCCCTATCCTTGACTGGCACCTGCTCCCCAGCTCCTGATGCACCTGGAAAAACTGCTGCTTCCACTCTGCTCACAAGGTGAGGACCCTAAGGTCTTACTGGGGGAGTTTGCAGGAGCAAGTGGAGCAGGGTCATAATGGAGTCACCACTTGCAGCCTCCATGCAGGTGCCCATGGCCCTTCTGGACTCCCCTGCTGTGAGAGAGGAGATGAAGCCTTTTTACCCCAGGACCACACAGACCTGAGTGCCAGTGCTAGGATCTGGGCAAAATAGTTCCTTATTGGACACGAGATGATGTGGGTATGAAGACATACCCAATGAGATGATGTGGGTATGAAGACATACCCAATGAGATGATGTGGGTATGAAGACCTTTAGCTGCTTTCAGTGCTGAGTAGAGGAGCAGGTTTTCATGTTCATAGGGATAGCCAAAGGTTTTGAGCTTCAAAATCTTTAGGGAAAGCAAAGAAAGACTGAATCATAGAAAAATGATTCCTTCAACTACTTACCCTGGAAAAGGCCTGTCCTTGGGCAATATCCTCAGAATTAGGAAAATGGGAAGCTGGAGGCTTTTCTCTGGTGCCTCTTCCTCTTCCTCTCTCACCAGAGTCCCATAGGAGTGTCTTGGGTGGTGCAGTGTGATTGGACAGATATGAGTTGAATTGTGACTCATTGGCCAACCAGTTTCCCCAGAATTGTTGTGCAGAATATCTCTCAGTCCCCATGATTGCTCAACTCCAAAATGAAGGCAGGGTGTTTTGACCAAGGCCATTGGGGTTGGTTGCATTCACACTGGGAGCGTAACTCCAGGTAGAACATGACCCATAGTGAAGAGGTTATCTCACCATACCAAATTCTTTTACCAAATTCTACCTGGCTCCTCTGAGCCCTCTTGTTGACCAAACTTCATTCAACCTTGGCCTACGAGAACTGCAGACTCGCAGCACAAATGATTTCATCCATCCCCTACACTAAGTGATATGCATAAACACTGGCATAGCTTCCAACAGCTCAAGATTATTTCCCTGGCATAACCAAGCCCCCTGCTTAAAGTTTCTGCCTGAGAAATCTCACCCTGCCAAGAGATTTTACTGTCTGTTCCAACCAAAATCTGACTATATGCCCCTGACATTCCTATTCTTAGAGCACTTTAGAAAACTTGAAATTATAAATCCTTTCTCTGCCCCTTTGAGACGTAAAGCTTCAACAACCCAGAACTGTTTCCACCCCCCCCCCCAGGGACCTGGGAGTCATCCCTTCAAAATGTAATCATCTAAAAGAATAGGGTCCCTGTGCTCCAGTCTCTGTGGGAGTGTAGGAACTTAACCTCCTATAAGCCCCAGGTAGCAAACACAGATGGCCTAACCAACCTCACATTGACCAACCTCCCCCAATGTCCTCCAGTACCTTTCCTTCAGCACACCCTAGCACATAAGAATTTCCTACCTTTTGTTTCAGCAGAGTTGAGATAAATTTAGGCTGAAGTCTCTATGCTTTGTGACAGTAGCCTGAATAAAATCTGTCTTACCACCTTTAACAATGTCTGGCCCTGTTTCTCTTAGTTTCTTCACCAATCAGAGGTCAGCAGTAGACATACATCTAGAATGCGTGAACTTGAAAAATGGGCCAGGGGCACTTAGAAGGTAGGATTGAAGGATGCAGAAGAGAGGCTCACCTTTTAGAGATCATTTAGTCCGTATCTGTGCCTTGGGGCAGGTTTAGACAGAGCCCCCCCCAAGAGAGAGTAATCTCTCTCTCACCTTAACCAGAGAGGGACTGACTAAGGGGAGCTGGGCCTTGACTTACCCAAGGGAGCCCATTGGACCAGAGTTGAAGTGGGCAGTGGGGCTATTGGCTGTCTACTCACAGTCCACACACACTGGTCGCAACAGTGGTCCCTTTACCTTGTCTCCAAAGTTTCAATCTGCTGCTCTCAGTGGTCTCCATGCTACAACCCTTCCTGCCACATGAGGGTTAGAATCATCAATATGGTTGGCGTTACCAGGCTGCCTCTGCTGTCTGTGAGTCCTGGGAGTCTTCAGAATGTCCCTGTGGGCAGACTGGAGCTGTCCTGTCACTCAAGAAGCTGGGAAAGCCAAAAGACAGAGTTAAGTAGAGACACCCACAAGCTGATGGAGGCCATTCAACCATGAGGATCAACCTCCTCAGCAGGAATGGCACCAAAGCCATTCACATTAGACCTGGTGTGGAAACTTTGGGAGATCTTGCCACCCTGAGCCCAGCCTGATGTTATCCCTGTCTTGACCAACTGTGAAGGTTCTGGGTGAGAAGGTGGATAATTCAAATTGGCACAAGTTAGAGCTGTTGGTCTCACAAAGGGTCCAAGGAGGCCTAGCCTTCACTGTTAGTACAGACTCCTCAGGCCAGTCTGACCTCTCAACTTTTGGCCCAGGGGTAAGGAAGAAGGGGTTTAGGGGCTAGAGAAAAGGGTTGAAGTTGTAGAGACATAGAATGAGACATGGTATCCTTCATCCAGTTTGAGCAGGGACCATAGCAGTGGGACCAGTTAGAATGGCAAAAATTGACAAGGCAAGAAACAACAAATGTTGGAGAGGTAGTGGAGAAAGGGGAACACTCTTACACTGTTGGTGGGAATGCAAATTGGTACAGCCACTTTGGAAAACAGTGTGGAGGTTCCTCAAAAAATTAAAAATATAACTACCCTATGATCCAGCAATTGCACTACTGGGTATTTACCCCAAAGACACAGATGTAGTGAAAAGAAGGGCCATATGCACCCCAATGTTCATAGCAGCAATGTCCACAACAGCCAAACTGTAGAAAGAGCTAAGATGCCTTTCAACAGACGAATGGATAAAGAAGATGTGGTCCATATATACAATGGAATATTACTCAGTCATCAGAAAGGATGAATATCCAACTTTTGCATCAACATGGATGGGAATGGGGAGACTATGCTAAGTGAAATAAGTCAAGCAGAGAAAGTCAATTATCATATGGTTTCACTTATTTGTGGAACATAAGGAATAGCATGGAGGACATTAGGAGAAGGAAGGGAAAAATGAAGGGGGGGGAATTGGAGAGGGAGACGAACCATGAGAGACTATGGACTCTGAGAAACAAACTTAGCGTTTTAGAGGGGAAGGGAGTGGGGGGATGGGTTAGCCTGGTGATGGGTATTAAAGAGGGCACGTACTGAATGGAGCATTGGGTGTTATACGCAAACAATGAATCGTGGATCAGTACATCAAAAACTGATGATGTACTGTATGGTGACTAACATAACATAATTAAAAAAAAAAAAAAGCTCAGTGTGGAGAAGGCATCCTTCGAGAGCAGTCGTCTGACCATCAGCCATGCTTCACAGGTTAGAGCCCAGGGCACAGGACAAGTGAGAGGCAGAGCCACCGTATACTGACATTCCCTGCTCCACCTGGAATGTGATTGAGATCAGAAGTCTCTGGGTCCTTGGCAGGCCCTGGAGGCTCAGGCCATCAAGCTCTCAGGGTCTTGGGACCAAGCCTCAGGCAGCATTCTTCTCCCTGGGGTCTCATCTCACTCAGTGTCATCATGGAAAGGACCCGAACAGGTTGCCCCCTGAAAGACCTTTCCTCAGAGACAGAATTCCCCAATCCTCCCCCAATCCGTCCCTGGGGTAGTCAGTGTGGGGTTTCCTTTATTTACTAAAATCCAGTGGGAGCACTTCAGGCACTTCTCAGCCATAAAGTGAAGGCCTGGCAGGCAGGTGGTGGGACAGAGACCATGGCTGTGTACCCCCCCTGGGGGGAGGGCAGTTTTCTCTGTGAGGAGCAAAGAGAAGTAGATGAACTTGGCCTGAGGTTGAATGAGAACCCTACCCCTTCCATCTCCAGGCCAGTCCCTCCGAGCTGGGGCCCTTCTGCTTCCATTGGCAATTATCATTACAAAATAATTCCATGTTCTTTGTTACATTTCCATTATTGACAGACTGCAATAACAATCACATCTTAATAGCGAAGTTGGGATACATTGACTGGTGGTAGGAGATGGTTGTTTTGGACTCAGCCAGTATCAGACAAGGAAGGAGAAAAGTACAGATGTCAGGTAAGGGGCCACAGCTTGGCTGAGAGGCCCCTTGGCCCCCAGAAATTGATGCTCATGGCTTTGTTGTCACCTCCTCCAATTTCCAGGAGCTCAGAATGCCCTACAATCAGCATCATAGAATATCAGAAATGCCATTTCATCTTATCAACCTCTAATTTTATACATGGGGAAGCTGAAGCCCAGTGAGGTTGCATGACTGACCAGAGTCACCCCGAGAACCTGGTGGGAGGGCTCCAATGTGGGGAGGGGACTACACTGCTTGGCCTCTTAGGAGTCTTGACCTCATATCTGAAGCCTTTAGCCTAGTCCTTATACAGAGGTCTAGGGTCTCTATTCTCTTTTGTTACTTGTTTGGTAAATTCTCATCACTTCAGCAATCCTGAAGTCTGATTTCTGCCTCCTCAATTCAGCAAGGAGGAATGGCTCCGCTGAGACAGGCAGGGTATACCTGGATCACATTGAGAAAATGCCACCAACAAAGGACCCAGGTGAACATGAGGCCACCTGCTACATTCTCATATGTTTCCTTTCTCTCAGGGTGTAGAGTTCTGCCCAGCCTGTTTGCCAATGCCTGAAACATTTGCTTCATATATCCTATCCAGTTTTATATTTGTCTATCATGAAGGGGCAGGTCCAATATCATTGATTCCACCATTCGTGGGGACAGGAATTTGCTTTTTCCCCATGCCGTGGCACTCAGGTTCAGACTTGGGTTAATCATAGTGCATCTGTGGTGTGTGCAATCCCCATCTTGTCACATTGTGCTTTATTTTCCCCTCCCATTTCATTTCCCTCCCTTCCCATCTTCTCATAGGAACCATACCAATGGGTTTAATATTTAATATTCATATGGGTATGAATATAATAATTGTTTGGATATGCATGTAACTAAATAAAATGTCATTTTGCTTTAGATCATGTTTTTTTTTTCACGTGTTTCCTTTATTCAACACCATCTATGTTGCTGTGTGTGCACATTACTTTGACTTCTGTATGACATTCCTTAATGTGCTTCAACTGTACTTTATGTACCCATTACCCCACTGGTGGGCTCCGAAGTTGCTGCTGGCTCCTGCAGCTATCAGGATCAAGACCTCACTTGACATCCCCACATATATCCTCTTAGAGTTTGGAAAAAATTATATTGAATTTTGGACTTAAAACAGAATCAAGATGCCAGGGTTATAGACATCAGAAATGACCACTGAGGGAAAATGTGGTATTGTCATCCTTAGAGATTTGTAGGACGGGCATGAGTATAGCAGAGTTATAGTTAACTTCTTCCCTTATTCTTACCCCAGCACACAGAAAGAAGAATCAGTTACTTCCCCAGCATGTATGTATCCTAATTTTCCATTATATACTTTTTTATATTTCTAGCAAGGGAAACATTTGATCTGACAGGAACATGTCATTTAGACCTGATGACTGTGGTTACTCACCTCCAGCTTTCTCTCTTTGGAGGGCTCCCTCTGTGGGGTTCTCTCTCTCCTCTTTTTTTCTCTAAAACCTTCACTCCTGGTGTCAATACTTACTGAATCTGAGCCCAAAATTTTATGATAGGCAGGGATTGCTGTTGAGTTCTGGCTGCCTTTTTTTTTCTTTCCTTCTTGAGAACTGCCCCTGAGTTGAAGAATCGGAAGCATAAAAGGATCTAATTACTTGCCTGAAAGGAGAATTGAGGAAGAGAAAATACCAGGAGAACAAACACAAAGTAATTAATATTTATACAAATTATCATTTTTGTTTAATGAGTAATCACGCACAGCAGAATTGTGAAAGGGAAATGCCTGATTGTCCAATTTAGAGAAATCTGAATTTATACCCTGTTATTACTGAACCCCTCTAAGCCTCCATTTTTATATATAATAAATATTTTCTATATCCTTAGGACAATTGTGAGGATTAGAGATGTGGTATCTTGAGCTACCTAGTATGGGTTAAGGTCCATAGTAGGTTATTTCATCTTTGTTAGTCATTCTTATACTACAGATCATGCTGGTGCAAGGTCAATGTGAACAAGCCTGGAAGCTCTTGGTATATTTGTGCAGGGCTGAATTATGTCTGGTGCCATGGTCATTCTGGGCACCTGCACCGAGGATAGATTTTTTTTGAGGCCATTGTAAACTATGGACTCAAGCACCCATCTTCCCACTCCTGCTTTGCATACCTGTGCCTGTGAGCTCCAAGAAGCTCTGTACTAAATAGATCTAGAGATCTCAGCGGCATTTCTTAAAATAATCCCACAATTACACCTTATTCACAGAAATTCCTGGAAAATGAATCTAGACACTGCTTCTCTATTATAGCCTTCCAGGTGCCCCGAGGACCCTGCTGCTTTGGAGGGGGTGTTGTGCTCAGACCAGACATTAATGGGGACATTGGAATTCTCTTCCAGGTTAGATTTGCTAAGACCCAGAGCTGGTGCCAGAGCAGAGAAAAAACAAACAAACAAACAAAACCCAACACCCAGTGGTGAACACTAACTTCTCCATCTTTTATGGTGTCATTATTTACGGCCTGAGGGAGGAGAAGAAGGTTTCATAAATGTGTTGTATGATTTGTTTCAGAATTTACAGATGGAATTTTAATGAAGAATGTTGACTTTATGTGATATAGTTTGGTGCTTCTGTGTAATGACTGGATTTGAAACTCATGGCTCAGAGCTGACTTTTGGAAATGAACCCCAGGGCATAATTGAGGATGAAGAAGAGCAGCCTTATCCCTTTGGTGGAAGGTTTTTAGATCCTGGACAGGCTGAGAGAGAGAGAGAGGCCCTGAAGATGGGATGAATCTGCATCAGAAATGGAATGAGGGTCTCAACAAACTGACCTTCTGGACTGTCCCTTCTTCTCTGCCTCAGCCTGAAGGATGAATACCACATGATTATGTCTCCAAAGACTCCAAAGGCCAATACTGGTAGTTGTGTGGACACAGAGGCAGAATTCCTTTGAGAGCAGTTGACTGGTATCATCTTGAACTGCTAACCCTGCAGAGGCAAGATATGTGCAGATGGGCTGAAGCAGATTAAAGTATGTGGGGGAGATGAAAGTTAGGAGGGGACTGAAGAGAGCATGGGGAAACCTGAGAGCCAACCTGGTGGAGAGCATTCATTGACTGCCACGTGGCCTTGCACTATGCAGGGTGCAGACGAGAGTGTGGGGTAGGCTAAAGAAAAGGAAATAGAAGGGAAGTCTCTGCATTTGGGGAAAATAAGACGTATACTGGAAAATCAATGGCTTTGAGATTTAAGCAGAGGATGAGTGTGAGTCCCGGCATCCAACAAACATGTGTTCTGGGTGCTGGGACCCTTGGCTGACCGACTGAACGGTCACTCAGAGAGGACAGCTCAGAGTGAGCTGTATTAAAGGACTCATCCAAGATGAGACTCACAGCATCCCATAATGTTACTGTTGGTAGGGACCTTATGAACCACCAATTTTCTGTCTAATGTGAAAATACTCTTTAAAAAGATATTTTCAATGTAAAGCATAGATGTATTCATACAGATGGTTTTTATTTTATCACCTGGCTCCATGAACGTGTGTGTGTATGTGTGTGTGTGCTTGTCAGCACCCATGCATATGTACCTATGTGAAAGGAAGGGCACAATCTGTTTTTCACCCTTCTTGCTGCTTCCAAGCTTTGGCAACTTAGCAGGGGTGGTGCTGGTCCTTCCCCCTTCCACCTCAGCTCCTGTTAGTGCTGATCCTTGACATATGGGTAATTTGGTCCTCACCTCCTCACCTATGATCTGTCATTGACAGAACCTGAGACTGCAGGATGGATATAGTGGTGATACCTTTAATTACAACCCAGGAGACCTGAATTCTTTTTACACCTCTGCTCAATCATCTGTGTGGTCTTGAGAAAACTCAACACCTCCAGTCTTGGTTTTCTATTGTTTGGCACAAAGGATTTGAGGTAGGAGCTGTACCATGATCATAAGATCCCTTCAAGTTTTAACATATTGCAGTTAAAACATGCTGTTTAAAACATTGAGATTATACACTGTTTTTATAGAAGCCAAACTTTCAAGGTTACCTATTTTAGGTAAATAAAATATTGAGGAAAATATATGCTAGGTCCACATTTGGAGATGGTCACAGTTTGTCAGCCTATAGATGAACTAGAAAGTCAGCTCTGAGAACCAAGAAGATTAGAAGAAAAAAATCTAGAAGAAAAAGCTTGGAGGGTGAGTATATGTAGAGAAAGGAGAGGCGGAGTCTGCTTCATAGAGCACAAGCAAAGTATCACCTGATCTCTTTAGGAGCTGACAGGTATTTATTTTCCTATAGGATTTTGGACTGGATATTCAAAGGAGAGGAGTATTTTATCCCTTCTTTGTCTCCCACGAGCTCATGCAAGCATGTGTGCGTGTACACACACACACACACAATGAGGTGTGTGCATCATGAGCTGACATTGATGAGGAGGAACATCTGAAAGGACATGAGTGTTTGTAATGAATCTAGGTCTCCTTGCCATCTTCCTGAGGGTCTGCAGGACCCTAAGAGATGGGGGCTTCATTTTATACTTTAAGGATTAGCAGGCACTAGAGGAATTGATACTGGATTTGTTTAGATGAGAAATTAGAAATTATTATTGCTGGGGTGCCTGGGTGGCTGTCAGTTAAGCGTCAGACTCTTGATTTTGTCTCAGGTCATGATCTCGGGGTCCTGAGATTAAGCCCCACCTAGGGCACTCTCCCTGTGCCTCTGCCCTTCCCCTCTCTCATGTGCATACACACTCTCTCTCTCTCTCTCAAAATAAATAAATAAAATCTATTAAAAATTATTATTGCTTAGGAAGGAACAAGCCTGAAGCATAAACACATCAGATTGTGCAGCTGTACTCCCTGCTAATGATGCATTCACCCTGAGCTAAATCTCTTGGCGACTATTTAAAACAGTGAAAGGACATGAACCACCTCCTTCAACTGTGGGTGAATATTTTCATGGAGAACAAGGAAATGACTGCTTTGTTCACACTCAGTCTTGAATTAGGTAGGGTTAGGCCTTCAAGTTTGGCCTTTGCATATCCTTATGAATTTTTAAATTATTTTGTTAATTTTTAAGACAATATTGCTGGGACTTTGGAAGTGCATTGAATGTGTAGATCAATTTGGGAAGAATTGGTAAGAATGTTGAGTCATGACCCCTAGTCAGGCGTAGTTCCTCCTTTATGCAGGTCTTTTTCTCTTGGCAATGTTTTGTAGTTTTCAGTGTTACACATCTTTTGCTTGATTTAGTGTTAAATATTTCATATTTTTTATCTTATTCGAAATAGTATTTTAAAATCCTTAAGTTCCAAAATATCCTTTGTTAGTATTACAAAATACAATTCATTTTTTGTCATGGATATATATTTTTAGGCAGACTTTATTTTTTAGAACCGTTTTAGATTTACAAAAAAAGTTGGGAAGAGAGCACAGAGAGTTCATATATATCTGCCCCAGTTTCCATCACTGCAAATAACTTATATTAGTATGGTGCATTTGTCACAATTAATGGGCCTATATTGATGCATTATTGTTTACTATAGTCCATAGTTTATTCAGATTTCCTTAGGTTGGTTGGTTTGTTTGTTTTTGTTTTTCCCTAATGTCCTTTTCCTGTTCCAGGATCCCATCCAGAAAACCATATCACATTTTGTCAGCATGTCCCCTTGGTCTTCTCCTGGCTCTAACAGTTTCCCAGACTTTCCTTGTTTTGGATGAATTTGACAGTTTTGAGGAGTACAGGTCAAGTGTTTTGTAGAATGTCCTTCAATTAGGGGGTGCCTTGGTGGCTCAGTTGGTTAAGCATCTGCCTTCAACTCAGGTCATGGTCCCAGGGTTCTGGGATCTAATCCCGTGTTGAGCTCCCTGCTCAGCAGGGAGTCTGCTTCTCTCTTTCCCTCTGCTGCTCTCTCTCTCTCACTCTTTCTCTATTCTATTCTCACTCTCTATTCTCTCTATTCTCACTCTCACTCTCTATTATTTAAAAAATAATAATTAAAAAAAAAGAATGTCCTTCAATTGGGATTTCTCTGATGTTTTTCTCATGATGAGACTGGGTTTACAGATGTTTTGGAAGATGGGTGATCACAGAGATAAAGTGCTATTCTCATCACCAAAGGGTCCACCCTATCAACATGAGCTATTGTTGTTACTGTTCCCTTCATCACCTGGCTTGGCTGGGGCAGAGTTTGTCAGGTTTCTCCACTGCAAAGTTATTCTTTTTTCCCCTTCCCATATTGGACTTTTTAGAAGGAAGTCACTGTGTGCAGCCCACACTTAAGGACTGGGGTATTATGCTATCCCTGCTTGAGGGCAGAGTATCTACATAAATTTTTTGGCATTCTTCTGCATGGGGAGTTGTCTCATCTTCCCAGTGTATTTGTTTATTCAGTCATTTATTTATATCAATGTACACTCATGGATATTTATTTTATGCTTAACTGGGTTATAATCCAATACTAATTTATTTTATTGCTCAATTTTGATTTAGTTTTGGCCATTGGGTATACTTTCAGTTGGCTCGCACTTCTCTTTGACATGCCCGCATCAATGTGGCTTTGTTGTTCTTGTTAGCACTTTCTTACTTTCTGCTCCAGGATTCTCTTGTCTATTTCTTGTCCAGACTTAGAATCAACCATTTCTCCAGGGATCCCTGGTTCCTTTTATTGGAGAACGATATTAGAAACCAAAATATGAACAATAGGTATAATTGATTTTTGTATAATGAATTTGTATCCTGCAAACTTGATAAACACATTTATCATTTCCACTATGTGGTTTTCTTTTGTTTTGTTTTTTGTACTTTCTGTTTTTTTTTAACTTGAATAAGCATATCATCTGTGAAGAAAGACAGTTTAACTTATTTCTGTTCAATCTGGATGTCTTTAATTTTCTTGCTTCTTTAAGTGTTTAGAGGTTCTAAAACAATGTTGTAGATAAGGACCATATGTCTTTTTTTTATTACTGAGGGAATTTTGAGGGAAGTATTGAATCTTCACTGTTAAGCATGACATTAACTTCAGATTTTTCATGGATTCCTTTTACCAGGTTGATAACTGAGAGTTTTCATTATGAATGGATGTTAGGTTTTTGTCAACTTCTTTTTCTGTATCAGTTGAGATAATCACATGGTTTCTCTAATTTTAGATTGTTAATATGGTTAGTTACATTGACTGATTTTCTAATGTATTCTGATACTAAAGGATTTGTCCTCCACAAGACTGCCTCACTTGAGACGCCAGCCAAACTTTGGGATCCCTAGGTCAGGTGCACTCAGACCAAGTGGCTACAAATCCAGAAGGTCCCCACACCTTGCTCCAGTTCAGTAATTCATAAAACTCAGGAAAACACTATTATGAGTACTACTTTATTGTAAAGCATATAGATCAGGACTAGCCAAATGAGACACAGAGTAAGCTATAGAAGGGTCCTCAATGCAGAGCTTCCATGTTCTCTCCCTCTGAAATCAGGGCATCAATTTCTGTTTTCAACTTCTTTTGAGTTTAATGTTGTATTTTCATTTCTGCCAGACCAAACTATATTTTGTAATTTTAATGTTGATTTTTCTTTGATCTGAGTGTTTGTTTATAAGTGTGTTATTTAGTTTCCAGATAATTGGAACTTTTCAAGAGATATTTCTGTTATTGATTTCTAATAAAATTGCAATATGGTCAGAGAATGTGTTTTATGTATTAGCTTAATTATTTTAAATTGATTGAGATTTTTTTGTGGCTGAAAACACAGTCTAATCTTGGAAAATACTCTGTGTGCAGCTGAAAAGAAATGGTTATGGTGCTTTTTTGGGTGTAATATTCAATAAATGTCAATTAGGTCAAGTTAGTTGATAGTATTTTTCAAATCTTCTGTATTGCCACTGATTCTCTCTATACCTGTCCTATGAATTATTGAGAAACAGATACTAAATCCATGATTAAAGTTGTGGATTTTTCTCATTTCTCCTTGTAATTCTTAATTTTTGCTTTAATATTTGGTTATATTTTTGATATGTTTGATATTTGTTATAGTAACTTGTTATTAGGTCTAACTCTGTTATTCTTTTGATATTTTGAAACTGTGTTTAGAATGGTTATGTGCTCCTGATGAACTGATCATTTTTATTGTGGCCTTCTTTTCTGTTAATATTCTTTGTTCTGGAATCTACCTTGTCTCATACGATGTAGTCACTCCAGCCTTCTTTTGACAAGTACTCGAACAGTATATCTCTTTCAATCTTTTTATTTTTTTTTTTTTAAGATTTTATTTATTTATTTGAGAGAGAGAGAATGAGAGAGAGCACATGAGAGGGGGGAGGGTCAGAGGGAGAAGCAGACTCCCCACTGAGCAGGGAGCCTGATGCGGGACTCGATCCAGGGACTCCAGGATCATGACCTGAGCCGAAGGCAGTCGCTTAACCAACTGAGCCACCCAGGCGCCCTCAATCTTTTTATTTTTAATGCATCAGTGACTTTATTTTTAAAATCGGTTTCTGCTAGGCCCCATATTAGTGGATCTTGGTATTTGTATCCAATTTGGCAATCTCTGCCAGGGCTTTCAATTCCTTTATTTCTATATTAAATAATCTATTTATTTGTTTAGATTTATTTATTTAGATGCCCCGCAGGTATCATTTTTTTATTCTGCCTGGAAGTTTTCTTTTAATCGTTCTTGTAATGCAAGGCAGTAATTCAACTGAACTACTACTACTACTACTACTACTACTATTATTAAATTTTTTTAAAAGTTTTCGTTTTGCCTTTGTTTAAGAAAGTTATTTTCACTGGATATACTATTCAAAGTTGACAAAGTTGACGTTTCAGTACTTTTAAGATGTTGACCACTGTTTTCCCACTTGCTTTGTGTCTGACCAGAAATCTGCTGTTATTCTGTATCTGTTCCATTGCATATAAACTACCTTTCTTCTTTAGCTGCTTTTGACATTTTCTCTTCATCACCGGTTTTGAGTAACATGATGATGATGCACCTTGGTGCACTTTTATTCATGTTCTTGTGCTTGGAATTATTGACCTTGGATATGTGACTTCATAATTTTCATCAAATTTGAAAAAAAAAAATTGTCATTATTTCTTCAAATATTCTTTCTGTTCCCCTCTTGACTCTCATCCTTAAAGGACTCAAATTACACATATATTAAAATAGTTGAGGTTGTCCCAAACCTCACAATATTCTGTTCCATATATGTATGTATAATATTATGTATAATTTAAATATATATAATTTCTCTTTCTCTCTCTGCAATTTATTTTGAAGTTCACAAATCTCTTCTGTGATATCTATCTGCTATTATTCACAATCCAAAATGTTTTGCATTTTACACAATTAAATTTTTATTTCTAAAAGTTTGATGGGGGCATTTTTTATATCTTTTATATCTCTATTTATATTTTTTAAAAATATAGAATACAGATGTAATAATTGTTTCAGTGGCCATGTTTACTAATTCTAATATCTATGGCAGGTTTTGGTTGATTTCAATTGATTTTTGTCATCATGGATCATATATTCCTGCTTCTTTGTATGCCAGGTAAATTTTTACGTGACACCAGTTATTGTTAATTTTACCTTGTTAGGTGCTGGATAATTTTTACATTCCTGTATATATTATTGGGCTTTGTTCTGGCATGGTGTTATATTACTTGGAATCAATTTGTTCCTTTGTGTCCTACTTTCAACATTTCTTAGGCTGGATTGAGCTACTGAAACAAGAACTTCCTGCATACTGTAGCCAATGTCCCATGAATTATGAGATTTTCTAGTCTATCTGGTGAAAGCAGGTACTACTCTTATTCTCTGTGACTGCTGAGTACTGTTACCTCTAATCGTTTTGGATAGTTATTTTCCTGACCTTGGGTGACTTTCTTACACCCATGCACTGATTAGTGCTCAATTACCCAGATTTGGTTGTTAATACTACAATGTGTAAGGCAAACCTCCTGGGAGGAATTTGACTTGCTCTTTCCAAAACCAAATGCAAATAGATTAATTCTCCCCTCTTTTGAAGATTCTAAGCCTTGGTTCCCTTTCCTCTGTAATACAGGTACTTGACAACTGGTGGGTTGTGTAAATGGAATATTTTCTTCCTCCTCTAGGTGACTGGACAGGAGGACAAGAAGCCCTAGACCCCAACATCACCACTGGTACTTGACCTGGCTAGGGTATGGGACATGTGCTCCTGCATGCTGAGCTAGTCCCAGGCAGGGATCAGCTTCCCCAGGAGGATAGAGTCTCCTGGGACTTATTAATTCTTGATTCTAGTAGTTTATTTTTTTTAATAGACCTTCTTCTCTATTAAAACAATAAGATAGTCCTTGAATAGAGTTTAGTTCTTAATTCCTAATATGTATATCTTGTATTTATTTTTCTTGACTTAATGGACAGGCTAGGAGTTTCAGTATAATGTTCAGTACATTAGAAGTGTTGGGGGTACATTCTTTTTCCCATTCATGGTTTTTTACAAAGTAGGATATTAGATATAGGTTTTTTTTTTTTTTTTAAGATTTTATTTATTTGACAGAGAGAGACACAGTGAGAGAGGGAACACAAGCAGGGGGAGTGGGAGAGGGAGAAGCAGGCTTCCCGCGGAGCAGGGAGCCCGATGTGGGGCTCGATCCCAGGACTCTAGGATCATGACCTGAGCTGAAGGCAGACGCTTAACTACAGAGCCACCCAGGCACCCTATAGGTTTTGTTTTTTATTTATTTGTTTGTCTCCTTGTTTTACCCTTTATCAATTTGAGAAAAGTCTCTTTTATTCATAGTTAACCTGAGAGTTTTATTATAATTAGATGTGGAAATTTGTGAAATTCTTTAATTTTTCTTCCATTGAGACAAGTATGTTTTTTCTTTTACTTGGTTAATGTGATGAATTATACTGATTGATCGATGAATGTTAGACCACATCGGCATTGCTTAGATAAATCCAAACGTGACATAATGAATTACATTTCTTTGTGTATTTGTGCATGTGTGTTTGCTGTATTCAATTTGCTAGTATTTTATTAAAGACTGTCCATTTCATGAAGGATATCTTTCCATAGTTTTCTTTTTTTATAACTTTATTTGGTTGTAATATTATTGTAATACTAGCTTCATATAATGAGGTGGGGAAATGTTCCTTCCTCTATTTTAAGAAATAATTTGAGTAGTATGGGTATTATTTGTACTTAAATATTGATAAAATTAATCAGCGAAACTATCTATATATTTTTTCGTCTGATAGTACTAACATCTGTTTCATATTTCAGTCTGGTTCTAATGATTACTTTGTTTCTTAAAAGTGTATTTTTTGCTTGCTGTTCCATCTTCTTTGTGGTATTCCTGTGGAAGCTGTGCATCTTGTATAGCACAGTAGATATTGAAAATATCTAATAAATAGGTATAGACTTAAAAGTCGGCATACCTTTTTGTCTACTAGGCAAGGGCTTGAGTAAATCTAATTTTGTGATGAACTGGATTTGAAGTTTGTTGTTTTTATGGTTACCCGGGGAGCACAACAATATTAAATTCTTCTAGAGATATCTGGAGTTTAAGGTGAGGGTTAGTTTGGATATGTTTTCCTAGGGACTGTTGCATCCATACCCTGAAGTTTCCCTTTGCATCAGCCACAGAGAGAATCTGTCTCTTGCAACTTACTTGTACTCCATGCTTCTTACCCTGATGAGGTCTGGGGAGTGAAAGGGAATTCTGTTGATCTGATTAAGCCATATCTCAGTCATAGATAGGCACTATGTCCCTATGTCTTGGGAGGGCAGGCTTAGATGTGAGGTAATCCTGCCTCTCACCTGGTGTAGTTCTGAGTCTGGCACATATTTCTCCCCACTCCCAAGGTTGATTTTTTTTTTTCTGTTCTTTTTCCCCAACTGCAATGAGATTTCACCAGTATCCTAAGACTGACAGTGTTTTTTCCCCTTTCCCTTATATATATTTTTTCCAGATGTATTCAGATATAATTGATATATAACATTGTGTAAGTTTAAGGTGTACAAAGTATTGATTTGAAACACACATAGCAAAATGATCACTACAGTTGAGTTAGTTAACACTTCCCTCACTTCACATATTCACCATTTCTTTTTTTGTGGTAAGAACATTTAAGATTTATTCTCTTAGCAACTTGCAATTATATAATACAGTATTATTAGCTATAATATCTATCTATATCTATCTATATGTATATCCATTCATCTGCAGATACAGTTCATTTGCATGCCTTGGCCATTAAAAAAAAAGATGCAATGGACATGGAAGTGCAAATATCCCTTCAATATCTTGATTTCATTTCCTTCATATATATATATATATATATATATATATATATATATATATATTCATTTCCTTCATATATATATACATATATATATATATATATATATATCCAGAAACAGGACAGCTGAATCATATGGTAGTTCTATTTTTAATTTTTTTAGGTACCTCAGAAATGCCTTCCATAATGGTTGTACCAATTTACATTCCTACAGTGCCCAAGGCCTCTCTTTTCTCCACATACTTGCCAACTATTTGTCTCTTATCTTTTGGATGAAAGCTATTCAAACAGGTGTGAGGTGATATCTTATTGTGGTTTTGATTTGCATTTCCCTGATGATTAGTGATGTTGAGTATCTTCTTATGTACCCATTGGCCATTTTTATGTGTTCTTTGGAAAAATGCTTATTCAGCTACTCTGCCCATTTATTAATCATATATATATATATATATGCTATTCATATATATATTTGCTATTCAGTTGTATGAGATGATTTCCTTATGTATTTGGGATGTTAACCCCTTATCAGGTTAATGTTTTGCAAATATTTTATCCCATTCATATGCATAACAGGAGGAAAGCTAAGAAGTTCATAAATATATAGAAATTGACTAACACTCTTAAACAACCAACAATGAAGAAAAAATCAAAAGAAAAATTTATATATATTAATAAATATAATAAATATAATATATAATAATAAAAATAAGATATATAAAATTATATATAATTTATATATAAATATAAATATATATATATTTAAACAACAACAAAAACCCAACACACTATTTTTCCCTCTTAGTACTTTAAATACACACTTTCATTATCTTTGGGCTTGCATTGTTTCTAATGGCAATCTGCAAACATTTTAATGTTTTCTCCCTTTATAGTGGTTTTTGTGCCCTGCTTTTTTAAAGATTTTCTGTTTATCATTTTTCTTCAGCAACTTGATTATAATGCAACATAGTGTGGTTTCCATTGGATTATGTGTCCTTGAGTTTTGTCAAGTTTCTTGATATTGGCCCGTATGTCATTGTCCTGCAAATTCCAACAGCCTGTCTCCTTGGCTTCCAATTGCTTCTTACTTCAGTGAAACACCTGTGCCCCACTGGGATTCCCTCTCCCTGTGCCACAGGTAGGAAGGGGACTCCAGAGAAAATATCTCCTCTCAGACATCATAGTTCTGTACTGTGTGTTGTCTAACTTGGGAAATACTGTTACTTCACATATATAGTTCAATTTCCCCATTGTGTAGACAGGAGGTCAAGTCTGGTACCTCTTAACTCTCTTAGGGCCAGAAGTGAGGCTTCTTTAGTCACTCTTACTTAAAGGTTCATCAGTTAGCCACTCATGTGCACCTTTACAAGTCTCTCCTCTCCGTATAACTATAAAGTTGTGATGTGTACATAAAGCAAATCAAATCTAATATTTAAGAGACTGATTTCAAATTAAGTTAAACTGTAGCACTTGACACACTCTTGATTTTTCTGACTTTGTTTTGTGTATTGTTTGCTTGCATCTGGTAGTTTGTGTTGCTCAGAGATCCCATTAAATGATCCCCTTTCCCTGTCATACCACATGCCCAGTCTCTACTTGGGCCCATTTTTTGCACAGTGGGACCCCTCCACTGGAAGGGAGCTGGTCTTTTCTCAGTTTTAGTGGGAACATGAATCCCCACTTACACACCTGTCACCAAAATGACTAGGCCTAATTTGGCCCTTGTCCTCACTGACCCCAATTCTTTTAGGAGAAGCTCTAGTCTAAGTCCTGTCATCTTTTGGTTGGCACTCAATATCAGCATGAATTAAAGAGATAGCAAGGAAAGTAGATGGCTTATCTTTATGATGGATTGAGGTGATAATAAGCATTTATTGAGGGTCTAGGCACAGGGGTGGTGCTGATATACACTGGTATATTAGACCAGTGTGGTCTCTGGCCCTGTGGAGGTTAGAATCTAAAATATAGTTCACACAAACAGAAACTACTTTAATATCACTTGTCAGTAAAAATTTCCTTTGTTTGGATTAGTAAATTTCATTTTCCCCTTTTAGAAATGTCCTTGCTGTGAATTAGACCAGCAATTGGTATAATCCTCGAAATCACCCAAAATTTTATTGTAATGTATGCTCAAATAGGCCCTTAATAGTGACTTAACACATCATTGATACTTAGAGCACATCTCTGATGTATCCCTGGAAACAAATAGGTAAGACCATTAGATTAGAACATCAGAGGAATACAGACAAAGTGTATCAAGGAATCCTGAGCATTTTCCAAGGAATACCCTATACTCCAGGAATCATTGTATCCATCATGCTTCTGCTATGTGTCACCATCTCTGTAAGGCACTTACACAGTGAAGCCATTCTGGTTTAGTAGCCAATCTTCCACTGCCTGGAAGACCATTTGACCCTTTCCCATTGTTACCATTGTTACTTTAGAATAACCAGTTTTCTGTGAAGCCAATATAATTTCAATTTTCAATGGTCAAGAAATTTTTATATTTGCCACTTTGGGTCTAAAGTGATAAAAACCCAATCATCTTGGAACAAAGGTGTTTTGTTTTTGTCTTTTGAACAGTTTAGCATGAATGTGGAATGTACAGCCATCATCCAGCAGAGAGAAATATTGGCCCATACTTATTTTTGAGAAACAAGTACCTCTTCCTGCCTCTTTCTCTGATCCTGAAAACTAAATGTATTTTTAAGGTGCTGCACAGAAAGCTAAAGCAAGAAACTAACAAGTTCATGGAGAAATGTGGTGTTTTCACTGAAGAATAACTGTGTTTTTTAAGTTTTTCTCTATATTTTACAATGACCCCCTGGTGGCTAATATGTCTTCCCTTCTCCTAATGCTCTCCTACAGCTTTTCTCATTCCTCTGCTCACTGAGTAGAACCAAACTGGTTGATGTCTGTATGTCAGAAGTCTGCAACTGAGCAGAGTTTTCACATTAGGCATTTTTCATTTCAGGATACCATTCTTCAGTATTAGCTTTCCATTATCAGACCTCCTCTTCTCGTTTTGCTAAGGAGGGCAAGCTGCAGTCATTGATGGAATTGATTGTCTTCGTCCCTCCCTCCCTCCCACTTTTCTCCCCTCCCTATCTTTATGTCATGACCCAGGTTAGGAACTGGATGGTATAATGCATTTATCATTTTAAATCTCTCCTTGTTTATTCTAGTGTGAAATTGTTTTCCAGGTAGTATTCAGGCAAGACTTCCTCCTCTTGTTGGATAATTTGCAATATTTGTGGAGAAGATGCTAATTTTGCTGACCTGTTATCGGAGTTGTCATTAGAGTTTTGTCAAACATCAGTTCCTATATTGTCTTCTGTCACTCAACCAAGCCCATGCTCCATTATTCATTCTTCATGGATATTTTTCTTGGGTGGATGATCAGTGAACCTAACAGCTTCTTTGAGATTAAATGGGTAACTTCAAAGGCATAGAATAAGGAGAAAATGCAAAGTCTTGGGTACAGTATAGACAATCCCAGACTACTGTGATTCTCCAGGCAGTCTGTTCATCTAAATTTTACTAGGAAAAAAAAAAAAAAGGGTCAGAATATCTTAAATGTCAGTTCAGGACTAGGGCATGTCAAGAGCTCTTGGGTCATGTATAATTCCATAGAATCTCCAGGTAACTGTCCAATACCTAGTGAGGTAGGTGTACTTTATCTTGCTATCCCATTTGATTAGAACTTACCTTGGAATTCACCATGACTAGCAAGACTTAGGGGAGGGCTTAGTAAGATATTGTAACAAGACTCTCCCACTCAAGCAAGGAGTGGTCAGTTGCTGATACGGATGGAGGAGTCCACTGGCTGAGCAAGACAGTGTCCAAGTGGATATGGCAATGGTGGGCCTGGTAGAAGTCAGGGCAAGTGGAGTCAAGAAGAAATAGCAAAGGAATATCTAGTATACAGTAGAGTTGGGGACTGAAGGCACAGGACATTGGCATCAGGAAGTTCTCTCCACATGGAACTTCAGATACTAGCCTGGAATGGAGGACTCAGTTCTCAGGCGAGGCTGGATCTCAAGACTAGGAAAACTCTGAGGCATTAGGATATTCACTAAACAGGGTTCAGGGCACAAACACAGCCATGAGAATTGGGACCATGGTAGAGCCGGGGGCTCATAGACTGAGTGATAGTCATGTTTTCTGGTCCAGGCCAAGATCACATGGTGAGCCACTCATGCTTAACCTATAGGCATGTGGCTGCAACCGGTAGAATCTTAGACTTTATGTTGCATCCAAAATTGGTCCTGGAGACGAGGTGAGGGAATCCAGAGACCTCATTTTTGGGACAAGTGGCTACATATTGAGATTGGCTACAAGATGGAGCCTGCCAGTTTGTATCACTGTACATGGGACCAAAGTCATCGGTCTTCATCTCTCTGTGACTCTCAAATTAGCACCATGCCACAGCCGTGGAGGGGACTATATACCTGACATTTTTTAATTCACTTGCAATAAGCATGAACACAAGTGATGATTAGGATGTTTCCACATAGAGGTCAGTTCTGTTGGAACAAGCTGGCAGCAAAATTACATACAGGGAGTCAGCACCAGAGACTCCATAGCCAGAGCTTCTTTTTTTTTTTTTTTTAATTTTTTTATTGTTATGTTAATCCCCATACATTACATCATTAGTTTTAGATATAGTGTTCCATGATTCATTGTTTGTGCATAACACCCAGTGCTCCATGCAGAACATGCCCTCCTCAATACCCATCACCAGGCTAACCCATCCTCCCACCCCCTACCCTCTAGAACCCTCAGTTTGTTTTTCAGAGTCCATCGTCTCTCATGGTTCTTCTCCCCCTCCGATTTCCCCCCCTTCATTCTTCCCCTCCTGCTACATTCTTCTTCTTCTTTTTTTCTTTCTTAACATATATTGCATTATTTGTTTCAGAGGTACAGATCTGAGATTCAACAGTCTTGCACAATTCACAGCGCTTACCAGAACACATACCCTCCCCAGTGTCCATCACCCAGTCACCCCATCCCTCCCACCCCACCCCCCACTCCAGCAACCCTCAGTTTGTTTCCTGAGATTAAGAATTCCTCATATCAGTGAGGTCATATGATACATGTCTTTCTCTGTTTGACTTATTTCGCTCAGCATAATACCCTCCAGTTCCATCCATGTCGTTGCAAATGGCAAGATCTTATTCCTTTTGATCATAGCCAGAGCTTCTGAATGTGACTCTGGGGCACAGCCCATTTGCTTGCTAGAACATGGGCAAGACTGGATCCTCAAATACAGATTCCATCAAGAGTGGGTCAGAAGCTGGCTTATGTTTGAGGCAAGAAGATAAATTTTAGGACTATTTCCAGTTGTATTTGGTCCAAAGGAAGCTTTAGCCAAGAGGTCTCATGGACTGGTTTAAAAATGTTCATGTGATATTGGTTATCAGTCAGGTATCCATGTTCAAAGTGGGTAAATTCTGAGAGTCAGAGGGGGACCTATGAAATTTTTGCTTGAAATACCTGACCCCAGGATGCCAGAAGAAGACCATCCAGCCCCTCAAACAGTATTTTCTCCTTTCCCAGAAGAGGGCAATATCGTTTCCAATGCGGGTTCCTGCAAATTCTGTGTGCGGGGGAAAATCACCTCCACTTCTTGTGAAAATTCAAGAAGCCTAAAAGACACCTCAGACTTCTGGGTGTTAAGTCCAGAATGATATTATTTACATTTTATTTTTAAGTTAGAAGAAAGACCTAGTTTCTTGGTTTCAGTTCTGTCAATAATTAATCTTGTAGCCTGAGGCCATCCACATTAACTTTCCTAAGTATCACTTTGCTCATCTTTTAAATGGGAGTAGTAACCCCTTCCCTGTCTACCCACTTAGTGTTTTTGCTGAGTCAAATGAAACAAAGTGTTTTAAAGTTCCCCATGAAGTGGATACTGTTGTCAAAGATAAGAGCCCATTTGGAGACATCACTCATTCTTGATAGTGAAATCAATCGAAAGGAGCAAGAGGGGGTGTGTGTATGCGTGTGTGTATGTGTGTGTGTATGTGTGTGCACATGTGTGTGCGGCTGTGAGCTCTGTTGATATCACAGAAAAGACTCAGGCCCTTCAGGTTGAGAGCCTTGCTAGGGGAGGCACTGAGGAGAAGAGAAAGATAGAGATAACAAGGCAGGTGCTCTCCCTAGGACTCCTGGCTCCTGGAGGGACAGTGGGAAAGAATGCAGACAGATGGGCTGGGGGGGCCAGTATTTTGTATCCTAGCCTAGTGGCATACCCTCTCCTTGGGATAGGGAGATGGCTGGGGGAAGGATCATTCTTTCCTTCTAGGAAAACATCAGAGAGATGATGGGGAATGCTCTGATTTACACCAAGACCAGAGAACTTCAAATAAGAAATGTGCAGGAAAGTGATCATTTCAAAGGCCAGGGAAGAAAGAGCCAGAAAGCAAGGTTAATAGTGGAAAAATGGGAGGCAAGAAATCCCCTGCCTTGTTTTAGTTCTAAAAATAAAGGCCTGGGGCACCTGAGTGGCTCATTTGGTTAGGCGTCTGCCTTCGGCTCAGGTCATGATCCCAGGGTCCTGAGATCGAGTCCCACATCTGGCTTCCTGTTTAGCGGGGAGCCTGCTTCTCTCTCTCCCTCTGCCCCCCACTTGTGCTTGTTCTCTCTTTCTTTAGCACTCTCTCTCTCTCAAATAAACATATAAAATCTTTAATAAAATAAAATAATAAAATAAAATAAAATAAAAATAAAGGCCTCTGGATTCCTAACAATAAGTTAGGAAATAAATTTACATTAGAATATCATATTAAATATTGTTATTCAAAATGCTCTGTTTCATTAAAGCTTGGATTTTTAAAAACAGAAATTATTTAAACAGAGACAAGTTGTAAAGTTCCCAGCCATTGCTGAGGGGAGAGGCAGATTGCATTTAAATATTCAATACACTCTTTTTAAGGGTATCAATTTCTCTCTTCTTTAATTATAGAGTTTAAATTATCAGTTTAAGTATGCCCTACATAGATTTTTTTTTTCTCCTTCTTCATGTGGAAGAAACGTCAGAAGAACCTATAAGAACTAAAGCTTGGAGAGAGCTGCTCAGAGCCAGCAGCTTTGAGGTTTCTGACACCAAGCTGTTCTGAAGCCATGGAACTGAAATTGCAGGAGGTATTTGGTACCTTGATAGACTTTATAGCAAGTTCTAAGAAAAATGTGGAGGAAGGAAGGTTGGACAGGGGAACATTGTAGCCAAAGCCTGGTCTTAAAGCTTTGGAATATATTAAGTGGTGACTGATAGACTAATAACAAGAATGTACTGAGTTCTTATTACCTGGCAAGCTCTGTTCTGTGTTCTTTATATCCATTATTCATTGGCCTATCACCACAACTCCAGGAGGTGTATCTATTACTGGCACCATTTTAGCAGATGAGAAAACTAAGTCTTCTGGAGGGCAAGTAAAATTTCTAAGGTCACAGAGGTAGTGCATAGTAGGACTGAGATTAGCAACCCAGAGACCATATTACTAACCACCGTGATAATCTGTCTTCCATGACAAAAACCTGGAGGGAGAACAAGAGAGGATGCATTAGATTTGTTATATTTAAATTTGTCTTTAAATCATATCATCTTTAGAGATATCATTATCAAAATTATATATGGATACATATATTAACAAGATTTATTTTAAAAATAATAAAATTCATTTACCAAATCTAATCTTATAGCAAATGAGTCTTTTAGTTTAGATCTTGAAGCAAGTGCTGGTTTTGGATTCTTTAATATTTTATTTCAATTTTTGAATCAATATTTGTGATATTAGTCTATAGTTTTCCTTCTCTTCTATGTTTACCAGGTTTATATAAATGTTATACTTGCTTCATAAATAATTTAAATATTTACTTCACGTTCATTGGTTGGAACAATTTATTTAGCATTGGAACTATCGATTCTTTGAAGGTTTGGTGGAACTCACCTATGAAAGCATTGGGGCCTGGTGCTTTGTGTGTGTGTGTGTGTGTGTGTTGGGGGGGTGGGTAGGATCTGGATAACTTTCTATATTTATTTTATTAAAATTAATCTGTTTAAACTTTCTATCTCTGCTTGGATAAATTTGCAGAACCTGTAATTTCCTGAGACATTATATATTTCACTTTTTCTTTTGTAGTGGTATACAAATAGCCAATTTTAAGATTTTCTCTGTCACTTGTTTTATATATACATCCTTCCATTCTTTCTCAATGGTCAATGGTTTATTTGTTGATTTATTAATTAGAGCTGATTTTTCTTTTTTTTTTTTACATCATTTGTTTCTGATTTTGTGTTCAAACCTCTTCTCTTTTAACTTATGTAAGAATTACTTTTTTGTTATTTTTCTAGATTTTTAATTAGAAATGTAAGTTATTCATGTTCAGTCTTTTACTTAAAATGAAGAATTTGAGAAAGTTCAAGAATGTGGGAGGAGACTGGGATTTGTTTCTGGTGTGAAAATCTTGGTAGAAGAAATGACTACAGGACTGTTAAATATAAGAATGTCTAATACATAACATTATTTATCAAATAATTAATTTAGTTAGTTCATTAGCTTGGCTATGTTATAATCCTCCTCTGAGATTCTCAAATCCTCAGTAAAATTCTCTACACATAATTGTCTTGTGTATTGGTGTTTTGGAAAAAGCAAGTTAAATGCCACATTGAGGATATTAAATTCCATGTTCAGTATGTCAGAGAGTAGAGGGAAGCAAAGAAATTAAAATGATAGATAAAGCATAGAGAGGAAGCATTCTGAAGGAAGAGGAAACCAGAGAGGGAAAAAATGGGAATTCACAAAAGTGTTGAGAGCTGAGCATTGGACTTTGCACAATAATTAAGATAGAGGATGGAAGGATTTTTGCTTGATTATTAAAAGTATTTGGTGACCTCATGGAGACACCTAGGTTACTAGGTCCTGCCTTGCACAAACCCTTCATTGTCTCCAAAGTGGGAAGTATTATTTATATTTCTATATTCATGGCATTGAGATTAAGAGTCCATAAAGAATTTAATCCCGGCAATCTTGCCACCAATTCCACATTGTCTTAGAAGACATCTGAGCTGTCTCCTGCCAACTGCATGAGACTAAGGGACATGGTAAACTACTTGAGAAATTGTCATTTATCAGTACTTCTGAGGAGATCCCATATAACTGGGAGTTTAACAGAAGTTCTTTGGTAATAGCAAAGTAGAAAAGTACTGGTGTATTTTTCTTCTAATTACACACAGTTCAGTTATTTAAAAAAAAGTAAATTCTACCTCTCTGAGCCTCTATATAGTTTTTCTACTTACCAATGCCCTATTTTATCCTTCTCACTAATTAGTTCCTATTAACTTATCCTACACCCTTGCGTGATAAGTGGAAATAAAGATCTGGGCTGTCAGAGGGGCTAATTGCAGTTATCCTAACAAGTACCACCCACTGTACTCGCTGCTGCTTCCTCTTGGCCCCAGTTCTTAGGCATGAGTCCCTTCCACAAGATTGTTCCAAAGCCACTGACAGAAAGGTAAGCAGACTAATACTTGGTTCCAGAAGCTTGTTGCTTCCCAATGCTTCTTGCAATAAATCGCTGCTCAGTATCTCTGATGGACCTGCTACCATGCAGGTCATCTCCATTTCTGACGACCTCAAGTCAAGCCATGGAACCCCTACAAGCCTCTGGCAAAGGAGCACTTGATAGACATTACTCCACACCCATTTTCCTGGACCATAATCCTACCAAACACATTTTTATGCTTCTCCTCCTCTTAATTTGCAACTAAAACACCTTTTCTTTGGCCACAAATCCAAGCTGATCTCAAATTTGTTCTTTCTTTCCACCAGGAAGAATTTAGTTGCATTTTAGGAATGAAGTCTGTTTGATAAGAATCCAGGGTCTTGAATTGTAGTTCTAATTCAGTTATTGATGTGGAGTTTGATTCTGGCTGTCTTTAAAATGTGTGTTAAAACTTCATGGGTACCTATGTCTGCTTCCACTGTGAGATCTCCCCATCAGCAAGGCATTCCATGTGATCCTCATGCTAAGTGGCATTGTTCTCCCAAGAACTTGGACTTAGGACAAAGTCAAGGGTGATAGAGACACTGGATGGGTGTGTCCTGGTCCTCTTTCTTCACTGCATCAGCTGTTCATACTAAACCAGACAGGACTTCAGAGCAGATGAGGTAGGACTGATAATTCTACTCTGCCATGCTGCCAGCAAATGCTAGGCAAAGGCTTACCCACTGAAATCCTGCACAGGACCAGCAGAGGCAGGGTATGATTGAATACACCATTCTTATGGGAGGAGCAAGTGGGTTCCCATAGAACTATGCTGTAGTCCATTATTCACCACTCAGCATCTTCCGCTATTAGTAGAGAAGCAAGAATATGTGAGGTTCTCCAGAGATTAAGATGCTGTAACCCCAACACTGGCCAGATTCTCACTGTTGAAATCTTACCCATGCTTCAAGGCTGAGCTCAGGAAGATAGTCATGACTACTCATTGATTGCACCTTTCTTTGAATTCCTATATTGTTTTTTCTATAAACCATTTCTTTTTATATAAATTGTAGTCTGATTTGAGTTATTTAGATGCTTGATGGATTTATTAATTTAGTTTCATTCTCTAGACCAGGGCAGGTAGCTTATGCTATGCTTT
The DNA here is from genome assembly GCF_964656455.1 of Halichoerus grypus. Classification (NCBI taxonomy): domain Eukaryota; kingdom Metazoa; phylum Chordata; class Mammalia; order Carnivora; family Phocidae; genus Halichoerus; species Halichoerus grypus. The sequence goes on along the minus strand of NC_135722.1, from coordinate 81,817,014 downwards.
AGCACTCCTTCCTCTTCCCATACACATAACTCTTAGTAGAATGATCATGATTAGGCAGTGTTAGGGATGCCTGGGTGACTTGGTCTGTTGGGTGCCTGCCTTTGGCTTGGGTTGTGGTCTTGGGGTCCTGGGATTGAGTCCTATATCAGGCTCCTTGTTCAGCAGGGAGCCTGCTCCTCCCTCTGCCTGCCACTTCCCCCACTTGTGCTCTCTCTCTCTGATTAATAAACAAACAAACAAACAGACAGACAAATAAATAAATAAATAAAATCTTTAAAAAATGATTAGGCAGTGTTTGGTGAGTGCATATTGAGCTATGCTAAGTTGAATGATTGATTGTCCATTGTGACCACTGAGCAGAGTGGTGAGAGAGGGCATCCTTCTGGGGAAAATCAGTCAACCCACTGGAACACATCTCAGTGGAGGTGCTGTGGCCTCTAAACTTGATCATGTGAAAAAGACAGCACTGACCTTTGATATCAAGGGGATCTGGTCTTCAGTATGCCACAGAGGCTTCAATATGTCTCTTGTCTGACTGCTTGTTAAAAGTCCCTTACCTAACTATTGGGGAAATATGAGTGACTGCACCTTCAACCCCCCAACCCCCAGGAACTAAATGACTTACTTTTTTCTTCTTCTTTTTTTTTTTAAGATTTTATTTATTTGAGAGAGAGAGAATGAGAGAGAGAGAGAGAGAGAGAACATGAGAAGGAGGAGGGTCAGAGGGAGAAGCAGACTCCCCGCTGAGCAGGGAGCTCGATGCGGGACTCAATCCTGGGACTCCAGGATCATGACATGAGCCGAAGGCAGTCGCTTTAACCAACTGAGCCACCCAGGTGCCCGACTTACTCTTTTCTATTATAAAACTTACTCAGTTTCTATTATAAAGCAAATTTGGGGGGGGGGGCACCTGAGTGACACAGTTGGTTGAGCCTTTGCCTTCAACTCAGGTCATGATCTCCAGGTCCTGGGATGGAGCCCCACATCAGGCTTCCTGCTCAGCAGGGAGTCAGCTTCTCCCTCTCCTTCTGTCCCTCCCCACTGCTTGCGTGCTTGCTCTCTCTCTCTCTCTGTCAAATAAATAAATAAAATCTTAAAAAAATAAAGCAATTTTGGTGTAGTCAATATATTATTAATGCAAGGATAGACAATCTGATTAAAGAACAAAACAGTCAAAAATGAGATGTGTGAGTACAGGACTACCTAATTTATGATAAAGATATCGCTCAATATGGTGGGTTAAAGAATAGTCTTTCCAATACACAGTGCTAGGACAATTAGGTCCACAATAGAAAGTCCTACTATGTGGCCTGCAGTGGCCTGGTGAAGTAATTTGCCTAACAATGCAGAGGTGTGTTTAGAATGCAGGAAACTTTCATAAGATGTGTCCCAAAGGATAATGAGGTGCAGCCTGGCAGGCCCCTACTTACAAGACCAGGTGTCCCTGGAATCTTTAGAAAAAGACCTGGGTTCCCCTTGCTGGGTTTTCTTCTCCAGTTTTTTGATTCTCAGATCTGTCCCAGACAAGATTACTTCCTATTCTTGTGTTTTTTGTTTTTTTGTTTTTTTATCTCAACCATTATGGTAGGTGCTTAGTGATATTTCATATATTTTTCTCTGATGGCTAAAGACTATGATACTTTCTTATGTCTATCAGCATAAGAGTATTCTCTTACGAAGAGCCTTTTCATGATTTTTGTCCATTTTTTAAAAGATTTTATTTATTTATTTGAGAGAGAGAGAGCGTGCATGAGAAGGGGGGAAGGGTCAGAGGGAGAAGCAGACTCCCCACTGAGCAGGGACTTGATCCCGGGACTCCAGGATCATGACCTGAGCCAAAGGCAGTCGCTTAACCAACTGAGCCACCCAGGTGCCCGATTTTTGCCCATTTTTAAGGGTCATCTGTGTTTCCTCTTAATTAGCTCATATTCTAGATATGAGCTCTTTTTCAGATATGAGTATTGCATATCTGGGTTATCTTTTCACATTCTTAATTGAGTATTTTTTGACAAACAGAAGTTCTTTTTTTTTTTTTTTTAAGATTTTATTTATTTATTTGAGAGAGAGAGACTGAGAGAGAGAGCACATGAGAGGGGGGAGGGTCGGGAGGGTCAGAGGGAGAAGCAGACTCCCTGCCGAGCAGGGAGCCGGATGCGGGACTCGATCCAGGGACTCCAGGATCATGACCTGAGCCGAAGGCAGTCGCTTAACCAACTGAGCCACCCAGGCGCCCCATAAACAGAAGTTCTTTATAATATAATTTAAATTGACATCTTTTTTGCTTGTTTTCCTTTTTAAAAATCTTGCGTAGTCTTTGGGAAATCTTTCTCTATTTTAAGATCATGAAGATGTTCTCCTATGTATGCTTCTTAAGTGCTTTATTGTCTGGTTTTCAGATTGAGCCTGCAATCCACCCAGAATAGGCCTTTTGTTGTTGCTATGGTTTATGGTGAAAGGTAAGGATCAGACTTACCTGACAGTATGGAGTGTCTCTGACTTGCAGGCCCAAGGTCTTCACATATATGTCTGATTGGCTCAGCAACATGTATTAAAAGAATATTATTTTCCCCACTGTATTGAATGATGCTTATATCATAAATTAAGTGATCGTATACTCACACATCTCCCTCTTGATTCTATTTTGTTCCCTTGGTCAGAATATCTATCCTTACACCACCAATTTACTCCCTAAACAAGAATTGCTTTACAGTAGACCTTGATATCTACAAGAGTCATTTGGTTTTGCTCTTTAAAATTACTTTGATTCTTTGATTATTCTTTGTACTTTGTATTTCCATATGAATTTTAGAAACGACTTGTCAGATTTATAACCACACATGCATACAACTATGGGAAGTTTGATTGGGATTGTTTTGAATCTGTAGATTACTATGGAATGATGGTCCTGGCTTTGTGCTGCCCTGTCTCATAGAAACCTTTAGAAAAGCCAATTTAAAGCAGGGGCACTCTATATATTGGTTTATAGGCCCATTAGTACACTAGGACTGTGAGCTCATTAAGATAAACAGACAAAAGATCAATGTGGCTTTGAACCAGCTCATGCTGACTGTCACATGGCTGCCCAAAGCACTGCTGGCTTCTAACTTTTGTCCTTTTATTGCCGTCATTTGCCAAACCATTAGGGGGATTTGGAGATTGTATTGTTTCAGTGGGAACTCTGAATTTGACCCCCCAAAGCAGGCCCCCCAAAACCATTTCAAAACCCCGATTGGAAATATTTTATTGTTGCCTTCAATACATTTAAAAGCAGTTTATGGTGAAAACCAAAAAAAAAAGCTCAGCCCAGGCATCAAGGAGCAAGACATATTACAATTTTCTATGAGGGGCAGCAGAAAGAAACTTAACAGCCCATACATACCCTTCCTTGCAAATGACCTTCTGAGTTATACCTTCTGCTTCGCCAGATTGTTACTTTCCCTTTGCTAGACTGGCAGGTTGCCTGGCCAGAGAGACGAAGTGCATTTGGAGCATTATGCAGGTCCAACAGGAGCTCATGGGAATTGCAGGTCCAACAGGAGCTCATGGGAATGGAGATAGAGTCACACACCTTTATCCCTCAGATCTTCCCCCTTAGAAGAGATGCAGCAAAATGCTTCAGCAGTCAGATTTGCCCTCCACTCTCACCTGTCTACAGCACTTCTTCAAAATGAAAAATGATTTGCCCAAGTAATCTCTGCAGGGTACACAGTGGGTGGGCCAGATCTATCCAAATCTAGGGCATAACATTTTCCCCCTAACTTTAATTTTTTTCAAGCATTAGAAGTTGAAATAATTGTATAGTGAGCTATCACATACTCAAACTCAGATTCTATCATTAACACTCTATTATACATGCTGTACCACATATCTATCCATCTATCTTCATATTCTATCCACCTACCAAATTAACCTATTGTTGCTTTTCGAAACTAATTGTAGACTTTGAGGAGATGCCCTTCTGGCAGGATAAAGTAGCAGGGTTTGACTTTCTCTCCTGACTAAAATAATGAAAAAGTGGACAGACATGAAATAAATATTTTTTATTTATTTATAGTTAATTTATTTATAGTTATATTTAAACTATATAGTTATAAATATATTAAATATATAAATATTTAAATTTAAATATATATTTATTTAAATATATAAAAATGTATTAAATATATAAGTATTTAAATTTAAATGTATTTATATTTATTTATTTAAAATACATTTATTATTTACATATAAATGTATTTATATTTAAATATAAATATAGAAGGCAGCATGGAATAATGATATCTGGGATATATAAAACAAGGAGATGAGCTCTAGAGTAGATGCCGGTTACTACCCCAAGGATATTGCCAGGCTGCAAAGCAAAATGACAGAAACCGGGCAGTGACTGGCTAAGCCGCTGCATTGCAGAGATGGAGCTGACAGTCTGGGGAGACCAAGACAGAGTTCACAGAATTGAGTTCTAGAGAGGAGACAGATGTTCAGAGATGAAACTCCCAGAGATCTGCAAAGGGTCTCCTTTGGGCACTTGGCTGCACACTACTCAGTGCATGTGAGAAAACCAGTCAAGGTCACTAAAAGATCACCAAAACAAAAAGGTAACAGTGCCCAGAACTCACAAAAAGGAAGGAATATTAACTAGTCTTACCGGTCAGACTAGAAAACCTCACTATTCATTCATATGGCATTGGAAACACAGAAGGGTCTTATCTCCATGGTTGGGAATACTCAAACCTACACTCAGAAATTATGCAATTCCACCCAACAAATTTTAAAAGCAAAGTCTAGAAAGAACAAAGTGTTTTCAAGTAACTTAATTGTAATCCAGAACAAAGTTCAAGATTATGCTTGGAATAGAACACTAACACTATAAAATATAAAATTCACGATGTCTGCAATCCAATAAAAAACTACTATGCATGAAAAAAAGCACTAAATATTATCCATAATAATGACAAAAAAATAAATGAAGACTAACCTAAAAGTGGTGTAGTTATGGGAGGTTACCAGAAATAGCAAAGTCAATAGGACTAAGGTTATTATGCAGATTTAAGTCCTTGTCTTCTCCATTGATAAGATTTCCTAGAAACTTAGTTATCCTTCTTATCCTGAAAGACAGGAAGATACCTTTACAAATAGAGATTTCCATTATAAATGTAAATTTTCCTTATGAAAGGGTAACTTTTATTCAGTTTTCAGAGTTTCTCCTGTATCTGCTCTTTTTTAAAAATAACAAGCTCAAGATAATCCTCATGTCAAAGAGACATATTTTGGAGTAGCAAATTCTGTTCACCTTCATCAGGAGCAAGGCATGGATGTCTTCTCTCATTACTCCTATTCAACATAATACTGGCAGCCTACCTAATGCAATAAGATAAAAAATAAATAAATAAAAGAAAGAAAAGTTACATGGATTCGGAAGGAAGAAATAAAATTATCTTTGTTCACAGATGACATGATTGTCTATATAGAAAATCATGAAGACTTGACAAAATAGTCTTAGAATAAGCAATTATAGCCAAGGTTTCAGGATAGAAAGTTAATATACAAAAGTCAATTGTTTCCCTATATACTAAGCATGAGCAACTGGGATTTGAAATTACAAACAGCATTTACATTGATCAAAAAAATTAAATACTTAGGTATAAATATTATAATATATGTACAAGGTCTATATGAGTAAAACTACAAAATATTCATGAAAGAAATCAATGATCTCAATTAGTGGAGAGAAGATATTCAATATTCATTAATAGGAAGATTCAATATCATTAAGATATCAGTTTTTCCTACTTTGATGTATAGCATTAATGCAATCTCAATTGTATTAATTTCTTAGAGCTGCTGTAACAAAGTACCATTCACTGGATGTTTTAAAACAACAGAAATTTATTCTCTCACAGTTCTGCAGGCTGAAAGTCTGAAATCGAAGTGTTGAAAGGGCCATCTTCCTCCAAAACCTAGTCTAGATGTGTATCCTTCCTTGTCTCTTCAGCTTCTTATAACCCTGAACATTCTTTGGTTTGCAGCAATATAGCTCGTCATAGGGCCATTTTCTCCCTGTATATCTTTGCAGCATCTTCCCTCTCACATGTCTATCCGTGTGTCCAATTTCCTCTTCTACTTTGATCATCAATCTTATTGGTTACAGCCCACCCTAATAACATTATCTTAACTTGATTACATTGGCAAAGACCCTATTTTCAAATAAAGTCACATTCACCATTTCCAGGGGTTAGGACTTCGATGTATATTTGATGGAAAAACAATTTAACTTATAACACCAATCAGAATCTCAGTAAGTCATTTTATGGATGTCAACAAACTGATTCTGAAGTTCACATGAAAAGGTAAAAGACCCAGAATAGCCAACACAATCCTGAAAAGAGCAATGTCAAAAGACTCATACTACCCAGATTTAAGACTTGCTTATAAAGCTACAGTGATCAAGACAGTTTAGGATTGGTAAAAAAATAAATGAATAGATCAATAGTGGCCCAAAAATAGACACACAAAAATATACTCTACTGATCTTCGACAAAAGAGCAAAGGTAATTCAATGGAAAAAGTGTAGTCTTTTCAACAAATGGTGTTTGAACACCTGGATATCCACATGTAAAAAAAAAAAAAAATCTAGACTAACACCTTTTACAAAAATGAATAGGGTGGATCACAGATTTAAATGTAAAATGCAAAACTATAGCTTCTTTTTTTTTAATTAAAAAAAAACAACTATAGCTTCTAGAGGCAACATAGAAAAAAATCTAGGTGACCGTGAGTTTAGTGATAAAATTTTAGATACAATACCAAAAGCACAGCCCATGAACAGAAATATTAATTTTATTAAAATTAACAATAACAAAAAATCTGTTCTGCAAAAGACACTATTCAGAAAATGAAAAGATAAACCACAAAGTAAAAGGAAATCTTTGCAAAACATAAACCCGATAAAGGGCTGACATCAAAATATACAAATGACACTTAAAACTCAACAGTAAGGAAAAAAAAAACTTTAAAAAATGGACAAAAGATCAACAGACACCTCACCAACAAGACATACAAATGATGAATAAACATATGAAAACGTCATCATCATAAATGATGGTCATCATCATAAATCATTAAGGAATTTCAAATTAAAACAAAATACTATACCTTTATTAGAAGGGCCAAAATCGATTCAGGGGGAGGGGTAAAGATGGCGGAGGAGTAGGGGACCCTATTTCAACTGGTCCCCGGAATTGAGCTGGATATCTACCAGACCACTCTGAGCACCCACGAAACTAGCCTGAGATGTAAGAAGATCTGGATCTCTACAAACAGAATATCCCAGGCAGATGGTTTTGAGGTACGAAGCGGAGAGCCGTGATTCTGTGGGCAGATATCGGAGGATAAACGGAGGCGGGAGGGTGCCTGGACGTGGGGATCCTACACCGCGGGTGAGTGACAGCCTTGCACGCTGGGGACGGGGCACAGACTCGCAGACCGGTGGCGTCGGGAAAGGACTTTAGGGCAGCCCCCGGGGTGGAAAACCAGACCAGCGGGGTCGCGCGCAGGCGAACCACAGCCCCCCCAGACAGAAACCCGGAGCAACGGTCGCGCGCATGTGAACTGCAGCCTCCAAGATGGAAACCGGTGTGCTGGGGTCGCGCAGGTGAACTGCAACCCCCTGGGTGAAAACCCTGAGCAGTGGAGTCGCGCGCGCGAACTGGGAGCGGCTGGCGGTTTTAGAAGCACAAAGGGCAGAGACGTGCCCGACCTGGAGGCAGGACTGGGAGCGCTGCGGAGGGGCACACAACCCAGGACGCTGCAGTTTATAGCAGCACGGACAGAAACGGAGACGGTGTGGCCTGGAGAGCTCACTGAAGAACAGACTGCGGTCTCTCTGCTCTGAGGCAGAGGGTTGGAAATGGTCTCTTCTGCTCTGACTCGCGGAAGAGATGCGGAAAGCTGCCAGGGAAAGGTACCAGAGAACAAAAGCCCCAAAGACTGATTCCCACTGAGCCCATCCCCCACCACAGGGGCGCAGGGCAACTCCGCCCAAACAGGGTTGCCTGAGTAACAGCACAGCAGGCCCCTCCTGCAGAAGACAGGCTGGGAAAACAAGAGGCCAGCAACCCTAAGGTCCCTAGAAAACAGGTGTATCTTGCTTGGGTTCTGGTCAATAATTTGGACTCTATACATTCCCTCAAACACCCATCAACAGAATGACTAGGAGGAGGAGCCCCCAAAACAGAAAAGACTCAGAGATTATGACTTATGCTGCAGATTTACAAATGGATGCAGATATAACCAAAATGTCAGAGATGGAATTCAGGCTAGCAATTGTGAAGACAATGGCTAGAATGGAGAAATCAATTAATGGCAACATAGAATCTCTAAGGGCAGAAATAAAAGGTGAATTGGCAGAACTTAAAAATGCTATCAATGAGATCCAATCCAATCTAGATAATCTAACAGCTAGGGTAACTGAGACAGAAGAGAGAATAAGCGACCTGGAAGACAATATAATAGATAAAAAGGGAAAAGAGGAGGCCAGGGAAAAACAACTCAGAATCCATGAAAATAGAATCAGAGAATTAAGTGACACCATGAGGCATTCCAATGTCAGAATCATTGGAATCCCGGAGGGAGTGGAGAGAGAGAGAGGACTAGAAGATGTATTTGAGCAAATCGTAGCTGAGAACTTCCCTAATCTGGGGAATGAAACAAACATTTGAGTCCTAGAGGCAGAGAGGACCCCTCCTAAGATCAAGGAAAACAGGCCAACACCCCAGCATGTAATAGTAAAACTTGCAAATCTTAGAACCAAGGAAACCATCTTAAGGGCAGTTAGGGGGAAGAGATTCCTTACTTACAGAGGGAGGGACATCAGAATAACGTCAGACCTATCCACAGAGACCTGGCAAGCCAGAAAGGCCTGGCAAGACATATTCAGGGTACTAAATGAGAAGAACATGCAGCCAAGAATACTTTATCTGGCAAGGCTTTCATTTAGAATGGATGGAGAGATGCAGAGCTTCCACGACCGGCAGAAGTTGAAAGAATATGTGACCACTAAGCCAGCCCTGCAAGAAATATTAAGGGGGGTTCTATAAAAGGAGAAAGATCCCAAGAGTGATCTACAACAGAAATTTACAGGGACAATCTATAAAAACAACGTCTTCACAGGCACATGATGACAATTAATTCATATCTTTCAATAATCACTCTCAACGTGAACAGCCTAAACGCTCCCATAAAACAGCACAGGGTTGCAGATTGGATAAAAAGACAGGACCCATCCATATGCTGCCTACAAGAGACTCATTTTGAACCTAAAGATACATCCAGACTGAAAGTGAAGGGATGGAGATTTATCTTCCATGCCAGCGGACCTCAAAAGAAAGCTGGGGTAGCAATTCTTATATCAGACAAATTAGATTTTAAACTAAAGTCTGTAATAAGAGACACAGAAGGACACTATATCATTCTTAAAGGGTCTATCCAACAAGAAGATCTAACAATTGTAAATATCTATGCCCCCAACATGGGAGCAGCCATCTACATAAGCCAACTGTTAACCAAATAAAGAGTCATATTGATAACAATACGTTAATTGTAGGAGACCTCAATACTCCACTCTCAGCAATGGACAGATCATCTAAGCAGAAAATCAACAAGGAAACAAGAGCTTTGAATGATACATTGGACCAGATGGACCTCATAGATATTTACAGAACATTCCACCCTAAAACAACAGAATACTCATTCTTCTCGAGCACACATGGAACTTTCTCCAGAATAGACCATATACTGGGTCACAAATCAGGTCTCAACCAATACCAAAAGATTGAGATTATTCCCTGCATATTCTCAGACCACAATGCTCTAAAACTGGAACTCAATCACAAGAAAAAATTTGGCAGAAATTCAAACACTTGGAAGCTAAAGACCACTCTGCTCAAGAATGTTTGGGTCAACCAAGAAATCAAAGAAGAACTTAAACAATTCATGGAAATCAATGAGAACGAAAACACATCGGTCCAAAACCTATGGGATACTGCAAAGGTGGTCCTAAGGGGGAAATACATAGCCATCCAAGCCTCACTCAAAAAAATAGAAAAATCCCGAATTCACCAACTAACTCTACACCTTAAAGAACTAGAGAAAAAGCAACAAATGACACCTAAGCCACGCATTAGAAGAGAAATAATTAAAATTAGAGCAGAAATCAGTGAATTAGAAACCAGGAACACAGTAGATCAGATCAATGAAACTAGAAGTTGGTTCTTTGAAAGAATTAATAAGATCAATAAACCACTGGCCAGACTTATCCAAAGGAAAAGAGAAAGGACCCAAATTAATAAAATTATGAATGAAAGGGGAGAGATTATGACTAACACCAAGGAAACAGAAACAATTATTAGAAATTATTATCAACAACTATATGCCAATAAACTGAGCAATCTGGATGAAATGGAGGCCTTCCTGGAAATGTATAAGCTGCCACGACTGAAACAGGAAGAAATTGACAACCTGAATAGGCCAATAACCAGTAACGAGATTGAAGCAGTGATCAAAAACCTCCCAAAAAACAAGAGTCCAGGGCCTGATGGATTCCCTGAGGCATTCTACCAAACATTCAAAGAAAAAATAATACCTATTCTACCGAAGCTGTTTCAAAAAATAGAAACAGAAGGAAAACTTCCAAACTCATTCTATGAGGCCAGCATTACCTTAATCCCCAAACCAGGCAAAGACCCCATCAAAAGGCAGAATTTCAGACCAATATCCCTGATGAGTATGGATTCCAAAATCCTCAACAAAATCCTAGCTAATAGGATCCAACAATACATTAGAAGGATCATCCATCACGACCAACTGGGATTTATCCCCGGGGTGCAAGGGTGGTTCAACATTCGCAAATCAATCAATGTGATAGAACACATTGATAAGAGGAGGGAGAAGAACCATATGGTCCTCTCAATTGATGCAGAAAAAGCATTTGACAAAATACAACATCCTTTCCTGATTAAAACTCTCCAGAGTATAGGGATAGAGGGAACATTCCTCAAGTTCATAAAATCCATCTATGAAAAACCCACAGCAAATATCACCCTCAGTGGGGAAAAGCTGAGAGCCTTTCCCTTAAGATCAGGAACATGTCAAGGGTGCCCACTCTCACCACTGTTGTTCAACATAGTACTAGAAGTCCTAGCAACAGCAATCAGACAACAAAAAGAAATAAAATGTATTCAAATTGGCAAAGAAGAAGTGAAACTCTCTCTTTTCGCAGACGACATGATACTTTATGTGGAAAACCCAAAAGACTCCACCCCCAAATTACTAGAACTCATCCAGCAATTCAGTAATGTGGCAGGATACAAAATCAATGCACAGAAATCAGTTGCTTTCTTATACACTAACTACGCAACTGTAGAAAGAGAAATTAAAGAAACGATTCCATTTACAATAGCACCAAAACCCATAAGATACCTCAAAATAAACCTAACCAAAGAGGTAAAGGATCTATACTCTAGGAACTACAAAACACTCATGAAAGAAATTGAAGAAGACACAAAAAGATGGAAAAATGTTCCATGCTCATGGATCGGAAGAATAAGCATAGTTAAAATGTCTATGCTACCCAGAGCAATCTATACCTTCAATGCCATCCCGATCAAAATTCCAATGACATTTTTCAAAGTGCTGGAACAAACAATCCTAAAATTTGTATGGAATCAGAAAAGACCCTGAATTGCCAAAGAGATGTTGAAAAAGAAAAACAAAGCTGGGGGCATCACGTTGCCCGATTTCAAGCTATATTACAAAGCTGTGATCACCAAGACAGCATGGTACTGGCACAAAAACAGACATACAGACCAATGGAACAGAATAGAGAACCCAGATATGGACCCTCAACTCTATGGTCAAATAATCTTTGACAAAGCAGGAAAAACCATGCAATGGAAAAAAGACAGTCTCTTCAATAAATGGTGCTGGGAAAATTGGACAGCCACATGCAGAAGAATGAAACTCGACCATTCTCTAACACCATTCACAAAGATAAACTCAAAGTGGATGAAAGACCTCAATGTAAGACAGGAATCCATCAAAATCCTAGAGGAGAACATAGGCAGTAACCTCTTTGACATCGGCCACAGCAACTTCTTTCAAGATACATCTCCAAAAGCTAGTGAAACAAAAGCAAAAATGAACTTTTGGGACTTCATCAAGATAAAAAGCTTCTGCACAGCAAAGGAAACAGTCAACAAAACAAAGAGGCAACCCACAGAATGGGAGAAGATATTTGCAAATGACACTACAGATAAAGGGCTGGTATCCAAAATCTATAAAGAACTTCTCAAACTCAATACCCAAAAACCAAATAATCAAGTCAAAAAGTGGGCAGAAGAGATGAACAGACACTTCTCTGAAGAAGACATACAAATGGCTAACAGACACATGAAAAAATGTTCATCATCATTAGCCACCAGAGAAATCCAAATCAAAACCACACTGAGATACCACCTTACACCAGTTAGAATGGCAAAAATGGACAGGGAAAGAAACAACAAATGTTGGAGAGGTTGTGGAGAAAGGGGAACCCTCTTACACTGTTGGTGGGAATGCAAGTTGGTACAGCCACTTTGGAAAACAGTGTGGAGGTTCCTCAAAAAGTTAAAAATAGAGCTACCCTATGACCCAGCAATTGCACTCCTGGGTATTTACCCCAAAGACACAGATGTAGTGAAAAGAAGGGCCATATGCACCCCAATGTTCATAGCAGCAATGTCCGCAATAGCCAAACTGTGGAAAGAGCTGAGATGCCCTTCAACAGATGAATGGATAAAGAAGATGTGGTCCATATATACAATGAAATATTACTCAGCCATCAGAAAAGATGAATACCCAACTTTTACATCAACATAGATGGGCCTGGAGGAGATTATGCTAAGTGAAATAAGTCAAGCAGAGAAAGTCAATTATCATATGGTTTCACTTATTTGTGGAACGTAAGGAATAACATGGAGGACATTAGGAGAAGGAAGGGAAAAATGGGCAGGGGGAATTGGAGGGAGAGATGAACCATGAGAGACTATGGACCTGAGAAACAAACAGGGTTTTAGAGGGGAGGGGGGAGGTGGGATTGGTTAGCCCGGTGATGGGTATTAAGGAGGGCACATACTGCATGGAGCACTGGGTGTTATATGAAAACAATGGATCGTGGATCACTACATCAAAAACTAATGATGTATTGTATGGTGACTAACATAACATAATAAAATTTTTAAACAAATTACTTAAAAAAAAAAAAAAAAAGAGAACGGCCAAAATCCTGGGGCACCTGCGTGGCTCAGGCAGTTAAGAATCTGACTTTTGATTTTGGCCAGGTTATGATCTTAGGGTCGTGAGATCGAGCCTTAAGTCAGGCTGCATGCTGAACATAGAGCCTGCTTAAGATTCTCTCTCTCTCTCTCTGCCCCTCCCCTGCTCACGTTCTCTCTCTCTCTTTCTCTAAGAAAAGAAGAAGAAAGCCCAAAATCTAAAATACTGACAACACCAAATGCTGGTGAGAATGTAGAGCAACACTCATAAACTGCTGGTGGGAATGCAAAATGGTATGGAAGATAGTTTCCTACAAAGCTAAAGGTTTTACCATTTTATCCAGCAATCATGCTCCTAGGTATATATTCAATTGAGTTGGAAAACATGTCCACACAAAATCCTGCACAAAAATGTTTATAGCAGTTTCATTTATTATTTCCAGAAGTTACAAACAAACTAGATGTCTGTCAACAGGTGAATAAACTATGGTACATCTATACAACAGAATATTATCAGTAATAGAGATATAAAGAGAAATGAGCAATCAAGTTTTAAAACAACATTGTTGGGCACCTGGGTGGCTCAGTCAGTTAAGCGTCTGCCTTCAGCTCTGGTCATGATCCCAGGGTTCTGGGATGGAGTCCCTCATTGGGCTCCCTGCTCCGCAGGGAGCCTGCTTCTCCCTCTGCGTCTGCCTCTCTCTCTCTCTCTGTTTCTCATGAATAAATAAATAAAATCTTAAAAAAAAACCAACATGGAAGAAACTTAAAAGCATATTACTAATAAAAAGAAGGCTGTCTGATAGGCTATGTACCATATGATTCCAATTATATGACATTCTGGAAAAAGCAAAACTACAGAGATCATAAATGATCAGTCAATGATTTCTAGGGGCTCAGGGCAAGTTGGGGGCAAGGATGAATAAGTGAGAACACAAGGAAAGAAATGAAATTCTGTGTGATACTATAGTGCTGGATACATGACATTATGTTTTTATCAAAACCATAGAATGTACAACACAGATGTGACCCCTAATGTAAACTAATGACTTTAGTTAGTAACACTGTATCAATATTGATCCATCAATTGTAACTACTATACTACACCAATGTAAAATGTTACTAATAAGATAAACTGTATATGGGGGAAATATATGCACTTTTTTTATAAACCAAAAATTCCCTAAAAAAAATCCATTGAAATATTTTAATTAGTCATATGGAATTCAACTATAGATGGTAACAGAAATCAAATTGGTATTTGTTGGGGGAGGGGTAGTAGAGTAAGGAGGGGCATGATTTAGTGATATCTTATAAGTGTAGAATTATGACAAAACTTTTCAAATTCTACAATTTAAATGTGAGGTTTATTGTATGTAAAATATACCTCAATAAATCTGTTAGAAATATTACAAACATTAGTACATTTCTCATTAAACACTTCATCATGCTTATCATTTATTAGAGTTCAAAATTTATTTATTTATTTTTGTTTTGAGATAAAAGTCACACAAAATGAAGTATTAAAAATCTTAAATGAACAGACACATGAAAAAATGTTCAACATCACTTGACATCAAGGAAATGCAAATCAAAATCACAATGAGATACCACCTCACACTGGTCAGAATGGCTAAAATTAACAAGTCAGGAATCAACAGATGTTGGTGAGGATGCAGAGAAAGAGGAACCTTCTTACACTGTTGGTGGGAATGCAAGCTGGTACAGCCACTCTGGAAAACAGAGCTACCCTAAGACCCAGTGATTGCACTACTAGGTAATTATCCAAAGGATAGAAAAATAGTGATTCAAAGGGATACATGCACCCCAATGTTTATAGCAGCATTATCTACAATAGCCAAGTTATGGAAAGAGCCCAGATGTCCATCAACAGATGAATGGATGAAGAAGATGTGATATAGGAGTGCCTGGGTGGCTCAGTCAGTTGAGCGTCCAACTCTTGGTTTTGGCTCAGGTCATGGTCTCAAAGTCATGGGATTGAGCCCTGTGTCAGGCTCTGCACTCAGCATGGAGTCTGCTTTAGATTCTCTCTCTCTCTTTGTGTGTATGTCTCTCTCTCCCCCAAATAAATAAAAAACTCATTAAAAAAAGATGTGGTATATATACACAATGGAATTTTACTCAGTCATCAAAAAGAATGAAATCTTTTTCATGTGTCTGTTGGTCATTTGTATGTCTTCTTTGGAGAAATGTCTGTTCATGTCTTCTGCCCATTTCTTGACTGGAATTTTTGGGTTTTGGTGTTGAGTTTGATAAGTTCTTTATAGATTTTGGATACTAGCCCTTTATCTGATATGTTTGTCACTTGTGAATATCTTCTCCCATTCTGTAGGTTGCCTTTTAGTTTTGTTGATTGTTTCTCTTGCTGTGCAAAAGCTTTTTATCCTGATGAAATCCCAAGGGTTCATTTTTGTTTTTGTTTTCCTTGCCTTTTGGACATGTGTCTAGGAAGAAGTTGCTGCAGCTGAGATCAAAGAGGTTTGCTGCCTGTGTTCTCCTCTAGGATTCTGATGGATTCCTGTCTCACATTTAGGTCTTTCATCCATTTTGAGTTTATTTTTTTGTGTATGGTATAAGAAAGTGGTTCAGTTTCGTTCTTCTGCATGTGGCTGTCCAATTTGCCCAACACCATTTATTGAAGAGACTGTCTTTTTTTCCATTGGATATTCTTTCTTGCTTTGTCAAAGATTTGTTGACCATAGAGTTGGGGGTCTATTTCTAGGCTCTCAGAGTTGGGGGTCTATTTCTAGGCTCTCTATTCTTTTTTTTTTTTTTTTTTAGATTTTCTTTTATTTATTCATTTGTCAGAGAGAGAGAGAGAGCACAAGCAGAGGGAGAAGCAGGTTCCCCGCTGAGCAAGGAGCCCGACGCGGGACTCGATCCCAGGACCCCAGGACCACGACCAGAGCCGAAGGCAGATGCTCAACCAACTAAGCCACCCAGGTGTCCTTAGGTTCTCTATTCTGTTCCATTGATCTATGTATCTGTTTTTGTGCCAGTATCATACTTTCTTGATGATCACAGCTTTGTAATACAGCTTGAAGTCCAGAATTGTGATGCCTCCAGCTTTGGTTTTCTTTGTCAACATTCCTTTGGCTACTCAGGGTCTTTTCTGGTTCCATACAAATTTTAGGAATGTTTGTTCCAGCTCTGTGAAAGATGCTGATGGTCTTTTAATAGTGATTGCATTAAATGTATAGATTGCTCTAGGTAGCATAGACATTTTAACACTATTTCTTCTTCCAATCCATGAGCATGGAATGTTTTTTCCATCTTTTTCTGTCTTCCTCAATTTCTTTCATAAGTGTTCTATAGTTTTTACAGTACAGATCCTTTACCTCTTTGGTTAGGTTTATTCCTGGGTATCTTACGGGTTTTGGCGCAATTGTAAATGGGATCAGTTCCTTGATTTCTCTTTCTCCTGCTTCATTGATAATGCATAGAAATGCAACAGATTTCTATGCATTGATTTTATATCCTGTGACTTTGCTGAATTCCTGTATCAGTTCTAGCAATTCTTTGGTGGAGTCTTTTGGGTTTTCTACATACAGTATCATGTCATCTGTGAAGAGCGAAAGTTTGACTTCTTTGCTGATTTGGATGCCTTTTCTTTTTGTTGTCTGATTGCTGAGGCTAGGACTTCCAGTACTATGTTGAACAACAGTGGTAAGAGTGGACATCCACTCATTTTTATTTTTAGTTACACAGATTACTTTTGCTAGAACTAGATATGTATGTGTGATTTTTTTCTAGAACTTCATATAATGACATCATCAGTATATATTCTTTTGTATAAAGTATCTTTTACTTAGTGTATTGCTTTTTGGAGGGTTCATTCATGATGTTGTTTAAGCATCAGTTCATTCCTTTTTATTGTAGAATAGCATCCTATTATCCAAATATACTTCTGTTTGTTTATTCATTCTCCTAGTGATAGAAACCTGGGCTTTTCCCAGGTTTTCATTATTTTAAATAAAGCTGTTATTAATATTCTTTAACAACTTTTTTTTTGTCAATACATACTTTTAGGTCATAAGAAATAGGTAGAACCGTTTTCAAAGTAGCATTTTATATTCCACCAACAATGGTTGAGAGTTCCAGTTGTTTTGCATCCTCACAAACATTTGGTGTTTTATGGTATCTCATTTCGACATAACTGTGCATTTCATAGTCTACTTCACCAACACCCTGCATATCAGTTTCTACATAGTACCTGGCCCATAGAGGGAAATTAGCAAAAAGCTATCCTTCAGGAAGTGGAAAGGTAATGTTTTTTACTGTGTGGTTTTCATGTAATCATTCTGAGTCATAGGTCTCTTTCTTCTTTTCTTTTTCCAAAACACATTCCAAGTTCTCTGAGACAGCCTTCTGATTCTCTCTTAAATTCCGCTCTCCTTACTCATGAGCATATTTAACTGCATGACTATAACAATTGTGGACACCTAATATACATGCAATGACTAGTCACTAGGAACATTTGAATATTGTAACAAGTAATTAACAATTTTAATAGCTGGGTCTCTTCTCCAGAGACTCTTTCTTATTAAAGAGAACTGTGTCATGCTCCAGTCAATTTTAAGGAAAAGTGATATGTTTGCTTCCCTTTGAAAGCAATTTGCATCGTTTGGGTACTCTGTAACAATATAATACTATTCCTCTTCAAGTTTCCTTTATTGATTTTGTCTTATTATGGTGGCATTGTGATGGTACTCATTTGGCCACCTCTGCCCCAGCCAGCATAGACAAGTAGAAAGTTCCTGGTCAGATGCCACCACTTTTAAGGGTTACTGGAGGACTCCCTGGGACTGATGAGGCCACAGAGGTGGCCGGGGAGTCAGCACAACCCACAAAAGGACACATTATTGCCTAGTAGGAAAGCACAAGGACAGTACCCAACAAGTGTGCCTATGATAATGATGATAAACATAATGTCATTGTCCATACATCACACATGCCAACCAGAGGTTGGAGTTAGGCAGCCAGGTTACAATCCTAGTTTTGATGTTATGAACCTGTTTCTTTATCTAAAAACTGGCTTCAGAAATAATTGTTTCTCAGGATGCCTGGGTGGCTAGTCAGTTAACTGTCTGCCTTCAGGTCAGTTCATGATTCCAGGGTCCTGGGATTGAGTCCTGCAGCAGGCTCTCGCTGAGCAAGGAGCCTGCTTCTCTCTCTGCCTGATGCTCTCCCCTGCTGGTGCTCCCTCTCTCTCTCTCTCTCTGACAAATAAATAAATAAAAATCTTAAACAACAAAAAAAAAAAAACAAAAGAAGAAGAAGAAATAATTGTTTCTCTAGATTAGCATGGGACTTAACAAAATAAATATTAAGAGACTGACAAGGTCTCTGATACATTATGGTCAGTTTATATATGTTAGCTTTCCAAAGTCCCCTTGGAAACAGCCCATCCTTTTTTTTTTTTTTTTTTTTTATAGCACTGTCAGGAGGTGTAAGTATATACCTGTTAGTAATCAGTGTCAGGAGAAACCAGTGTCTTGTCCCATGACTCTCTTTGTTCCTGAAATGTACCTTTGATTCTGAAAGCAATGATTAGAGGGATGTATTAGTACCTCCTCACAGGCAGAGGCTTGCTCTTTCATGATGGCACATGCGGATTTCTGAAAGAGCCAAAACAGTAGGTGAAATAACTTTAACAAATGCCAGGAGATGCTATGTGGCGCTGTCTGAAGCCACTAACTAACTAGTGCTAAAGCATAAACTTCCACCACCTGTCTTCAGATGGACAGGCTTTGTGATATAATTATACTCCAAATCCCTAGGGGATTGGACTGAGGTTAGACTTTTTTTTTAATAACTTAATTTTAGAGCAGTTTTAGTTTAACAACAAAATTGAGAGGAAGGTGCAAAGATTTCTCATATACCCCGTCTCTACACATACAAAGCACCCCCCTCATTATCAATATCATTCATCAGAGTGGTACTTTTTTTTTACTAAGGATGAACCTATATTAATACATCATAATCACCCAAAGTCCATAATTTACCTTGGGGCTCACTCTTGATGTTATGCATTCTGTGGTTTTGGACAAATGTATAATGATATGTGTTTATCATTATGGTGTCATACAGAATATTTCCATTACCCTGAAAATCATAATCCCTCCCCTTCTCCACTCAACCCCTGACAACCACTGATTTTTTTAATTGTCTCCATAGTTTTGCCTTTTCAGAATGTCATATAGTTGGAATCATACAATATTGTATACATATGTATACAATCATACAGTAACCTTTTCAGATTGGCTTCTTTTACTTAGTAATAACTCATTTCTTGATATCTCATTTCTTTTTAGTTCTGGGTAATAGTCCCATTGTCTGGATGTACCACAATTTGTTTATCCAATCACCTACTGAAGGACATCTTTGTTGCTTCCAGGTTTCTGGCAATTATGAATAAAACACCTATAAAATAAAGCTGCTATAAAAAATAAAGCTGCATTTATGTGCAGGATTTTTGTGGACTCATTTTCAATTCTTTTGAGTAAATACCAGGGAACATGAGTACTGGATCATATGGCAAAAGTGTGTTTAGTTTGGTAAGGAACCACCAAACTGTTTTCCAAAGTGCTGTACTATTTTGCATTCCCATTAGCAATGTAGAAAAGTCTTTATTTTTCCACACCTTTGCCAGCATTTCATGTTGTCTGTGTTCCAGATTTTGACTTTTCTAATAGGCATGTAGCAGTATCTCTTTAGGTCAGACTTTCAAAATACCTCACTTTTGTGTGTGTGTGTATACCTCACTTTTTTTCTCTCTCCTATCCTGTTTCCCTTACTCCCTTACAAGTATTTCCTCTGGGTACTCCCTCAGTGACCTCAGTGAAACACTTCCATAAGAATTCCCATCTCAAGGGAAGAATTCCCAACTCTAGGAAAGCTGACCTAAGACCGACAGAGTGCCAAAGTCTAGTTCAAAAAGTAAGACTTCCAACAACTACATGGATATTTCCAAATATCTCGATGTTTTGCCTTTAGTAGTAAAAAATATTCGGATACTTCTGTCAGCTTTGTCTGCCAGTGTTTGTCATTTATTTTATTTATTTTTTTAAGTTACAGAAATCATACTTTATTTTTTTTGAATAGGTATTTTTTTATTACGTTATGTTAATCACCATACATTACATCATTAGTGTTTGATTTTTAAAGAAGCCAAGAGACAGGGTCATCTGGGTGACTCAGTTGGTTAAGTGTCTGCCTTTGGCTCAGGTCATGATCCAGGGTCCTGGGATGGAGCCCCATGTAGGGCTTCCTGCTCATTAGGGAACCTGTTTCTCCCTGCCCTCCCTTCCCCCAATCCCACTCATTCTCTCGCTCTTTAAAATAAATAAAATCTTTAAAAATAAATAAATAAGATAAAGAAGCCAAGAGGACTAGGATAAGTCACTTGATTTATCTTTCAAATAAGTTGATGGGAAAATTTTCTTACAGATCTCTGAGGGTGATGTGGTCATGGGCATGCACAGAGGGTAATGTTCATATGTCTAAACTATAAACTTCTATTTTAGCAATTCTTGAGCTGCAAACCACATATTGTCATGTGTCATGTTGTTATTTTCATATGGTTCAAAATGTTCTCTAATTTTCCTCTTGATTTCTCCTTTGACTCACAGGTTACTTGTAAAGGTTTTACTTAATTTCCAAATATTTGGTGATTTTCAAAATATATTGTTATTGATTTTTTATCTAATCCTATTGTGTTCATAGAAATAATTCTGTGTAAGACTTCAGTCTGTTTTTTTTTTTTTTTTGTCTTTAACTCTGTTAAATTCATTGATAGCTGTTTTGCAACTCCAAATATAGTTTTTCTTGGTGAATGTTATATGTACATTTGAAAATAATGTGTATTCTGTAGTTGTTGGATAGAGTGGTCTATGGATGTCAATTAGATGACACTGATTGATAGACTTAAGTCTGTTATATCCCTATTGATTTTATGTCAATTTGTTCTATCAGTTACTGGGAAAAAAGTATTCAATTTCCAAATACAATTGTGAATTTGTCTATTTCTCCTTTCACTCTGTCAGATTTTGTTTCAAGTATTTTAAATCTCTGGTATTGGGTGTGTGCACATTTAGAATTGTTATGTCTTCTTGATTTATTTACCCCTTTATCATCAGAAAATATGTTTCTTTAAATCTGCTAGTAGTCCTTTTTCTTCAGTCTACTTTGTCTGGCATTATCATAGCCACCTCATCTTTCTTATGTGTAATGTTCTCGCAGAATATCATTTTCTACCCATTGGCTTCTAACATTTCTGTGTGTTTATATTTAAAGTGATTTTCTTATAGACAGCATTTACTTTGTCTTGGTTTCTTTGTCATCAATTCTGACAAAGGTTTTTTATTGAAGTATTTAGACCACTTGGATTTAATGTTACCAATTTTTTTTAGATTAAAACTATTTTGTTCTACTTTTTTCCATGCAATACGTGCTGTGCTTCATTTTAAAAATTTTATTGCTCTATTAGAATTGATTATTTGCATTGTCTAATATACAGTTAATCCCATCCAGTAAAATGTTTATTTCATGTATTAGTTTTTATTCCTAGATAGCCAATGTTGCTCATTTTTATATATTTCATTCTTCTCATTATATCCATGCTTGCCTTCAAATTATTATATATAGTGAGCATGTTTATAATAGCTGTTTTAATATACTTACCTGCTAATTTCATGATGCTTGTCTCATTTCTGGATCTTTATATTGATTGATTTTTTTCATCTGGTTATAGGTCACATTATCTTGATTTTTACCTTATAATAATTTTTGATTGGTTGTTGGAATTTTTACATTTCTGAGTACAGTATTTAGTTGTATTCCTTCAAAAAGTGGTGGACTTCATTCTGACAGGCAATTCAATTAATTGTATATCAGTTTGATTTTCTCAGGGCTTGCTTTTTTTAATTTCTAAAACAAATATCAAGAAAGATTTCTTCCAGTGAAATGTTACATGTGTTCAATGAGAGCTCTTTGATATGGCTGGTTGGGATTTGAACCATTTTCAGTCCTGTGTAAGCTGTGGGAATTTTATAGCTTAAAATTACTTTTGTGAGTGAACTAGATAAAGGGGATTAAGAGTACACTTGTCTTGATGGGCACTGAGTAATATGTAGAATTGCTGAATCGTTATATTGTACACCTGAAACTAATAGAACACTGTTGGTTAATTATACTTTAATTAAAAAAAAAGAAAGAAAGCTTTCTTTTTTTTCCTTGTAAGTTCTTCTTTCTTTCTTTCTTTCTTTTTTTTTTTTTTTTTTTTTGGTTTTGGTTTTGATTTTGCCTATACTCATGATGTTCACCCCATGCATATGCAGATTGGTATTCAGCCACTCAAGAGGAGCACTATACAGATTTCTGGGCTTATTCCTCTTAATAGCTTCTTCCTTTTGGTTCTCTGCTCTGCAAATTTTGGGTACCCTGGTCTCCTCAAACTCTGATCTTTGTTTCCTCAGCATAATGAGTCTTTCAGGCTCTGTTAGTTTCCATCTCCTTGCGCTGTGGTCCTGAAATTGCACTCAGACAGAAAGCCAGGTGATTGTAGGCTCACTTCCTGTGTTTCCTTATCTCAGGAATCAGTCATCCATTGTCTGTTATCCAGTGCATGAAATTAATTGTTTTATATATTTTTTGTATAGTCTTATAGTTGTTTACATGTGGAGATTAAGTCCAAAGTCTGTAGGATACTTTTAAAGAAAGAACACTGACCTTCAATTCAAAAGACATGTGTTCTAGTCTCAATTTGTCCACAATACAGGTGTGTTACTTTTTCTTAGAGCATAGATGTCCCATCTCAGGAGGCCTCCCTGATCTCACATGCTAGGCTAAGACCTCTGTCTTATGCTTTCCTAGTACTATAAATTTCCTGTTTGGTATCCCTATCCCACTTGTAATTATGTGTTTAACATCTGTCTTCTCTGAGAGACTGTAAGTTCTTAGAGAGCAGAAGATATGATGTCCATTTTGTTCACTACTCTGCAGAGCCTAAAATAGGACCTTGAGCATAGACTTTCAACAAATATTAATAGGGTAAATACGTGTACATTAAAAATAAGTTTATAGTATCAATTATTATTACCAGCTCAGTAAGTAACTTTGGGAACATATCTCATAGAACCTCAGTTTCCCTTCTCTGGAAATTAAAGAGATGATTGGATATTATCAAGGTCCCTTACACTGCAAAATTTTGTTTCTTTGATTCTCACAACTCTCTGTAATGAAGAATATATAATCATTTTAATTCTAAGAGTATAAATGAGAAAAAAAAATCAAGGAGATTAACCAATGTGTCTAAGATTACACAGCTAATTAGTCAAGAAAATGAGACTTAAATTCATTTGGCAATTAATCACACTCTATTTTGAGACATCCCTTCTGCTATAACTTAATCCCTCCATCATATTTTTTTTCTGTATATTTATGTGCTGCTTTCTCACCTAGATTGTGAGCTTCTTGAAGGCCAGAACAAGGTATTATATATTTTTGGAATTTCCCCCAAAGCCCTGAATATGACCTACAGAGAGTAATGAACAAGGCATGTTTATTTCTTTGATTTGATTCTTTATAAGATATTTAAACTTGGACCGCACACCTAGAAATATCCCTCCTTAAAATGTCTCTGTACCTTATGCTCCATACAGGAAATGTCCTGGGTAAGTGATCAGTAATCAAATCTGGTCTGTTAGACAAATGAAGAGTTGATGTAGCAGTATTCCAGGCTTTGAACCCCTAGAATCTTCTAGGCTCAAGGCTGCAACACCATAACACAGGTTCAATCTAGAAGAATGGTGATGGGAGATCTATGTGTAGGTATATGAAATTCACGACTCCTAACCTGTTCAATAACAAAATTCCACTGCACCATCAGTGAGATGAGTTCCAGATGATGAAATGGTTTCCATGGAAATGATTTAGCATGCTTTGCAAAAATATCTTGTTCCGAACATGAGAAAAAGTGAAATAGTAGCTTGAATCCCACGTGATCTCTCCCCGCTGCTAATTTAGCCTATGAGTATCTGGGACATGCCTTTGGTAGGAGCAGGAGTTTAGGAAATAAGGTCTATTCCAAACAACTTCTGTGGAAGAGCCAAGAGGTCTGCATTCCTGGGATTTGGTTCCTGCCATTTATTTGTTCCTCTTCACCAGAGACCCCAGAGGCTGTGAGCTCTCTGGGTCTAGATAGTGCACCTTGAGAGTCATGATGATTATCATTTTTTAGTACGTATCACGCACTGTCTAACAGCTCTAAATACATTAGCTCATCTAATTCTCACAAGAATCTTAAGTATGAGGGCGGTGTTATTAGGTCCTTTCTATAAAGAAGCTTTGGTTCAGATTGATTGTGCAATTTAGCCAAGGTCTTTCACGATCAATACAATAGTTAGGAGTAGAACCCAAGTCAATAAACCATGCTTTATTGACTCTGGGCCCTGCACAATGCATGGCTTCTGGTCGATGTTCAGATGAGTGAATGGATCTAGGAATAAATTAGTGAAGATAGGACGATGTTGATTAAAGTCTTGTTAACTGTCAAAAGTCTACTCAGGGCTGGGGGCAGGTTGTGGGGTTCACACCATAGATCTATCAGACACTCATGCTGGTAATGTCTTGCTAAATAAGTTGCTTAACCAAATCTGTCCAGCACCTACCTAGGACATTGGTTGACAGCTCCTGGGAGAACAATTCACTTAGGTCGGCTAAAGCTGAACCACTCAACCTAAATTCAAAGTGCATGGAGGCATAGTTTCCCCCAACCAGAAGCTCCATGTAAGGGCCCTGTATTCTAGCCCCTGGCCCTGATCTAACTCAGCCCCCTTTTCTGGCTCTGGCTCAGTCCCAGCCAGATGGAAGATATTTCTGGACATGTAGGATGGTTTAGGAGTTGTTAGCTTCCAGATAACAGAAGTGCTGAGTGGGCTTTCAAATACCACACCAGAGGGTAATGGGGAGAGAAATTTTCAGCAACTATGAATTCTTCCTGGAGATGAGGAGATATATATATATATATATATATATATATATATATATATATAATCTTTGCTTTGTCTAGATGTTGGTAAGCATTTATATTTCCATCCATAGTCTTTCAATGAAATCACCATGCCAAAGGACATCAAAGAGACCTACCACCCAGACTGGACATAGTGTTGCCCAATTCAGATGTACAGGGCTCTCTGATTGTTTCTCTTCTTCAGCCATAGGAGGTGTGGTTTATGTTCCTCATGGTAACAAGACCAGGCCCCCAGTTATAGAAGGTACAAAACAACAGGGAAGACCTGGTGTCCACCCATCAGATCAGAGCACAGGACAAATGTCCTTCCAGCTCCTCTCTGTGACTCCTGTCACTACATTTTACTCTGGACACCCACAACTTATAGTCATCACCTAAGATGTGACAGAGAGGACTGAGAACAGCTATAAAGCAGGGGCAGTTGCAAGGCCCAGAAGGGCTGGTTCCTGCTTCTTGAGAAATAGTAGAGAGAAGCCTCAGGATGCAGGAGACACATAGACTGGCTCCAGTTTGGTCTGCTCTTTCATCTCTGGCACAGCTGGTGGTTTATGGATCCTAGGGGAAGGGGAGACAGAACCATTATTTCTGATATTTCACAGGGTAAAAATCAGGGAAGATTTTTCACCTGTGCTATGTGCAAAGTTTCTGATGAGTTTCTTTTTATCAAATCTCTGCCCTAGAGACTCTTATAAACTATGTAGTAGATGGACATATAAAAACTGAATATATCTGAAGACCTAAAACCATAAAATTCCTAAAAGAAAACCTAGCCAGTAATCTCTTGGACATTGGCCTTAGCAACATTTTCCTGAATATGTCTCCTCAGGCAAGGGACAAAAAAAGCAAAAATAAATTATTGGAACTATATCAAACTGAAAAGTTTTTGCACATCAAAGGAAACTGTCAACAAAACAAAAAGGCAACCTACTAAATGGGAGAGGGTGTTTGCAAATAATATATCTGATAAGGAATTAATATCTAAAATATACAAAGAACTTGGGACGCCTGGGTGGCTCATTCTGTTAAGCACCTGCCTTCAGCTCAGGTCATGATCCCAAGGTCCTAGGATCAAGTCCTGCATTGGGCTCCCTGCTCAGTGGAGAGCCTGCTTCTTTTCCTGCCTTCCACTCCCCCCTGTTTGTGCTCTGTTTCTCTCTCTCTGACAAATAAATAAATAAACATATTCTTAAAAAAATAAATACAATAAAATATACAAAGAATTCATACAGCTCAAAATCACAAACAAGAAAACAAATAATCTGATTAAAAACTGGACAGAGGACCTGAATGTATTTTTTTTCAAAGAAGACATACAGATGGTCAACAGACACATGAAAAAATGCTTAACATCATTAATTGTCAGGGGAACACATGTCAAAACCACAATGAGATATCACATCACACAAGTAGGATGGGGGGCCTAGGATATATCCCAGCTCACCATGTAAGAGGCTAAGTTCCCTATGAAAGAAGCTTGGGCAGGACTTTCAATCTTGTAAAACTTTATGTTATTTACTATTTTAATTCTGGATCTAGTAATGGCATTTTTGACATAGAACTGTATGTTTGGGATGAAATAGTTCCCTATTTGAGACACTTCATTTTATTTGTAAAGGTAAACAGAGTTGGACTCCAAACAACTCACGGAGTGTCTTAAAAAATAGACATCCATCTTGGAGCAATACAAACAGTGGTGAAAAGATGGTGCTGAAACTTCCAGGTCCAAAAAGAACTCTGGGAAAGATGGTTAAGGCAGAGTCAGCATGGTCTTCCAACTGTGGCTGCATTCTTAAGCCAGACCTGGGGAAAGGAATCATTTCCTATAGACTTTTTTTGCCCCAAATCTTCAAACTTAAGTACTGAGATACTTTTTAAGTGCCAGGATATCTGTGAATCATTAGGTCTTGAAATGAAAATAGTCTTCAATTTTCACACTACACCTTAGGGATCTACCCAGCAAAATAAGCTAATGAGGAAAAGTTGGCCATGCTTCCTACAGGAATTAAGAGACATACTCATTTCCAAGATTGGGGGAAAGATGATCCTGTGATGGCTTTAAATAAAGATTAAATAAATCTGTGAGCTCACAAAGCCTACAGCAGGAATCCCTATAGGGGAAAAACGTCTTCTCTGTTTATAGACATCCTAGTAGTGACCTTTTCTGTATTATGCCTGACACTTTCATACATTGCTAAATTTCTGACTCAGGGAATATTAGTTCAGGGGGTTCCAGCTCTGTAGATTTTATTCATGGCAGGAAACCAGGTCTCCTCTAAGGTACTGAGTGGGATGGGTGAGAACAAGGATTTGGGTGAATAAAATAGCTGATATTTGGAATGTGAATAAATTTCCATCCCAGGACAGTCTTTATTTGTTTGGTTGTATTTGTCTTTGCTTTTTTGTTTTTTGTGGGTTTTTTTCTTTTCTTTTTTTAAGATTTTATTTATTTTTTTTGACAGAGAGACACAGTGAGAGAGGGAACACAAGCAGGAGGAGTGGGAGAGTGAGAACAGGCTTCCCAAGGAGCAGGGAGCCCAATGCGGGGCTCCATCCCAGGACCCCGGGATCATGACCTGAGCCGAAGGCAGACGCTTAACAACTGAGCCACCCAGGTGCCCCTGTTTTCTGTTTTTAAGACTTTCTGGAAAACCTGGTATTCAGATGGACACCTGACTGGAAGCGATTGGCACAGGCTGATGTTCAGAGGAGAGGAAGGATAGAGGCAGACAGGCAAAGATGAAATCAGGAGGATATAATACAAAGACAGAATATGGGGTGATGAGGAAGGTGAAATAAAAGATGAAGATGAGAATGGAGAAGACAGTAAGTGGAAGAGAAAATAAAAGGAAAAAGGGGGATTAAAAAGCATATGTGTATGGAGGGAGTGGAGGGGAATTAGGGAGAGAAAGGGGACATAAAGTGTATTCCAGTGAGAGAAGGGAGAGAAAAAACAGTGCAAGAGAGAGTCTTCAAAAGGGAGGGAGAAGTGAGTATAAAGACAGAGAGAAAGGGAACCATATCTGAGAGATGAGTGGAGGAAAAGCAGCTACCATAAGAGAGAGCTCTCAGTGGGCGGCAATGGAGGGATGTTGGCTGGGCCAGAGACAACTGGGGTCTTCTCCTGCCTCTGAGGTCCTAGACATTTATCTCATCTCAGAACCCCATAGCTGAGTTAGCTGGTGTGGTGGAAATAAGTGGAAATTTCTCCTCTTCAAGCTGGTGGCCAGACTGCAGTGTGATTAACAACTCCAGAGGCTGCTTTTCCAACTTTTATGTGTCTCTAGCATATGTTAAAAAAAAAAAAAAGTTAATCTCTTCATGAAATTGAACTGTGACTACCTTGTTTAGATGACAGTGCTCTCCTTGGGTCTGAGGCTGTGAGCCTGGGCATGCTGGGTTAGAAGTACACCTGAATAAGCAAAGATACTTTTTTCTTGGAAGAGATTCACTTTGGTTTCTTCTCTTAGCCTGTCTTTTAGGGCTAAGTGCTAAGCATTATAGGAAGAAGTTTGCTGCAACACTAACATTGTTCTTAGAGCCAGAGCCCATGGTAAGGACAAAAGTCTTAGGAGAGGATCTGGAGGAGCCATGATGTAAGACAATGTGTTCTGAATGCTTGCACACCAGCAGGTCCAGATCTACAAAACCACTGGGACTCAGCATTTATTATGGTGCATCAGCAGAAAGGCTCATGAATAAGAAGGCATGAGCCTGATTATCAACTCAGACAGGCATGGAAATTCCTGTTTGAAAGTCACTACCATTTGCCCTCGTTGGCATTGTGCTTCTTGAGGAGAACTGCAGTCTTATAATACAAAGTGACAGGGACCAGCCCCTCTCTGAAAAAGAGATCCTCAGGCTGGGGTTGGGGATTTCAAAGGTCATCATATCTAGTCTATGGCCTCCAGCTAGACCCCATGCCCCTGGGCTGGGAAGGACAGGTAAGCACAGCTCAAGGAGATGAAGTGGGAAAGCTGGAGCTACCATCCCTCTCTATCGCATGCTCATCAGGTCATTTTGTCCCGTGAAATGACAATCTTGGTTATAACTACAGAGATATGAATATTAGGGGAAATCAGAAGTCAGTTCTCTCTGGATTTGTCATTAGAAAACCCATGTTTGAATTCAAGTCCTTCCTTTTACCAGTGGGATAACTTTTATTAAAACTCAATCTCTCTTGGTTTTTTCACGTATAAAGTGGCATGATGATGCATACCTTATAAGCTCAATGTGGAAATTAAGGGCAACATAGGGCCAGTGTCACCACCCTTCCAGTTTATAATTGGTGACAGTACATAAAAGAATTATCATTACTGTCTATAAAGAACCTGATGGTCTGAACAAAAATTCATAAAAACCACATTTCAATTAGCTCAGACAATCAGGAAGAAACAATTCTTTCATAAATATTGTTTTGGATTATGCTGCATTTATATGTACCCTTCCCTCTGCCCCCCAATATTTCCTCATACTCTGCATCCTAACCTGCCCTCGGCAGGTCCTAAATAAATTTGTGGTCAAGGACAGGCCCTTGGTCATAAGGCTGTTTCTCCTGCAATGGTACAAAAGTTCATTCTCCCACCCCCTCTCCACTTGAGTGACTAAAATTGAATCAGTAGAATTCAGCAGATTAAGAAAAGTAATGTCATCCCACAACTTCATTATCTTGTAAGAGATAATGGCAACTCCAGATCCCAGAGGGCAATTACCAAACTATAACACATCATTCATGAATAAACCACACACATCCACCCCCTCCATTCCTGAGCTGATTTTCTCCCACATTCCTGCAGTTCAGAACACACCCATTCAGAAAGAACCTTTCAGCTCAGGAGTGCAGTGAGCCTGCCTTCTCAGCCACTTCTTTTTTTTTTTTTTTTTTTAAAGATTTTATTTATTTATTTGAGAGAGAGAGAATGAGAGAGAGCACATGAGAGGGGGGAGGGTCAGAGGGAGAAGCAGACTCCCTGCCGAGCAGGGAGCCTGATGCGGGACTCGATCCAGGGACTCCAGGATCATGACCTGAGCCGAAGGCAGTCGCTTAACCAACTGAGCCACCCAGGCGCCCCTCTCAGCCACTTCTTAATCATCAGCAGACATAGCTGCTCTCTCATCCATAGCATGTGAGAGAGAACTCAGTGCATAGCTGCATGTCACGTGCCTATCCAATAATGAGATATTACCTTTACAAAAAATGTCATTTATTATCTTAAGGATGCAAACTACCCTAAGGGCTGGGATGCAACTGTGCCTCAGGAATAACCAAATCTCAAGCACCTGGGTGGCTCAGTCGGTTAAGTGTCTGCCTTCGGCTCAGGTCATGATCCCAGGGTCCTGGGATCAAGTCTTACATCAGGCCCTCTGCTCAGCAGGGAGTCTGCTTCTCCCTCTACCCCTCCCCCTTGCAGATTGTCTTGTCCCTCAGACAGACATCTTCCACATGGTTGAATTCAACCTGGCCCTTGGATATGTGCCACTTGGTGTGACAAAAACTTTATCATCAGTGAGGGATTGAGCTTACTCTCTTATGTCTCAAGCTAGAGAAAAAAAAAAAAAAAAAGAGAGAGAATGGTCTCCAACCTATCTAGCTTAGGTCAAGGGTCTGCTTTTAGATCAATGGCTATGTTCAGGGAAGATCAATAAAAAATATGGCATCTCTTTTGGAAACCACAGTGTTAGAGTGATGGAAGAGGGATTATTCCCAGTAGTAGGGGATAAGGTAAAGTGTACTTTCTTGGATATTTAAAGACAAAGCAAAAAGTATGTATTATGATAGTACAGTGATTTACAGAAGCAAATCTAATGAAGATAGTTGCCCTTAATGTCAGTCCATCCTAAATAGGATTTTCTGCTTTGTCTGCCCTCTCTATTTCTCCATTGCAATCACAGAAGCTTAGTCTCTATGTGTTCACTTAGTGTTGATGTTGGATAAATTGGAAGAAAAGGAACACTAAGTAGTAACTCACCAACTGAAGACAGGGCACTCTGACTTTGCAAGCTCATTCTCTCCTCCTTAAACTTTAATGATTGAGGGTCTTGGAAGTTGAACTCTAGGCTCCTTTTTTTTTCACTTGTCTAATCCCTTTTATTGTGGGTATCATTCAAGTCATTACATACCATTATAAATATATGTAAACGGCACAGAGGCATATATTTTTTCAGTACACACTTTATCTCTAAGATCTAGACATACATATACAAGTGCCTTACTGATTTCTCTCCCTGAATGTTTCTAAAGCACACCAAGCTCATCATGTAAAAACTACATTCTTGACCTTCACCTAATTCTCTCAAACTCGTCATCCTTCACTGTGACCTAACAGATTAAATACAAATATTTTTCATCCAATAACATGAACCTGAAGCCTTCTTCTCCTTTAACCTCTATACCTAATTCATTACCAAGGCATTTACTAATTAAACACTTCTTTAAAATTCCATTTTTCTGTGTCTCAAACACAATTTTAGTTCAAGTTATAATTACCTTCTGCCTGAACTGCTAAAAAGGACTCTATTTGTTCTAATGTCCAACATTTCCACCTACAGCAAAAGTGACCTGTTCAAAACTAAATAAAATAGCTTTGCTCACATTGTTAAAAACTCTTCAATGCTTACATTAACCTGGGGATAAAGCTAAAAATGGTTCTTGTTGCCATGTGAAGCTGGTAGAGGTAAAGTTGGAGGCCGATACACAGTCAATTGCACTGAGTCCTGCATGACCCTCAGTGACAATTTCAGCACCAAGACCAGTAGAAGACATTTGGGATATAGGATGTTTGTCTTACTTGGGTTATACTCAGAGGCTATCAGAGGTTTTTGATCTTCGGGCATCTGACCTTTTAATCAGTGCTACCTAAATTATGTAAAGCATGGTTCCTGCTTAATTGTAACAATGGATCTTCAAAAACTGGCACACATGAAAAGACTCCAGTCATAAAAATCAGGAAGATTCCCAGACATAAATAAAACATAACTCAGAGAGACCTAAAATAAACCGGGACATGATGCAATATATTTTTGTATGTGTGGAGGTTGTGTATATGCATGTGAATATTGAGGAGGGATATTCAAAGATAGCAAGAAGCTCTTGTGAATTTCAAGCCCCCTAAAATAATTTTGCTGTCAAAATTTCTGATCAGCAAATATTAATTGTTTAACAAGCTATTTAACAGTGGTTAAAAACATGGACTCAGGAGTATTCACCTCAAAATCTGGCTCTGCTAGCATTTGCTGTTGCACTCTGGGCAAGTTACTTAACCTACCAGTGACTTAGTTTCCTCAAGTATGAGAGGAATGACATAATAGTACCCACCTCATTGGAGATATTCAGAGGATTAATTAATTTATGTAGAAAAAGCACTTAAAATAGTACCTTGTACATTACAAGTACTATATAAAATTTTAATATTATCTGTATTACCATATGGGGTGTAGTAGGCAGAATGATGCTCTTTTAAAGGGCATTCCATGTTCTAATCCCTGGGTCCATGAATATGTTACTTTATGGTAAAGAGACTGTATATATGATTATGATTAAGGGACTTGAGCTGGGAAAACATGACATGCTTCATTTTTTTTTTAAAGATTTTATTTATTTATTTGAGAGAGAGAGAGCACAAGAGGGGGGAGCGGGAGAGGGAGAAGCAGACTCCCTGCTGAGCAGGGAGCCCGATGCGGGACTCGATCCTGGGACTCCAGGATCATGACCTGAGCCGAAGGCAGTTGCTTAACCAACTGAGCCACCCAGGCACCCCGACATGCTTCATTTGAAGTATACCTTGACAATGAGAGCTTTTAGACCTGGAATGGCAAATACTCTCATGCTTCTGCTTCTCCATCAACAACTGATTATAGCCTCCTTCCCACCCTACCCCAACCATCTACCCTAAGTCGAAATAGAAACACTAAATATTTCTCCACTCAATCCCCAGCAAGCCACCACCAGCCAATTGGTACTAGAACACAAAACTAAACTAATTCTCTTCTCTGAGTTAGATGTGGCTAAAAGGCATTTCAGGTGGAGGGAACAGCATGGGTCAAGCAGCAAAGCCTCAGCTATGAGGAAGCCTGAGGAGAATAGAATAATGATAATATTAATAATAATAATTCATTTTGTGCTTGTTATATAATAAGCACCAGACATCTCAATTCTTACAACTCTGTGAGATAGGTACTATAATTACTTCTATAATATGGATGGGGAAATCAAGCTATGGAGAAATAAGTATCATACACAAAGATGAATGCCTGGTAAGTAGTAGATTTGGTAGATCTGAGATTCCACTTTTGGTGGTCTTGTTCCAGAGCTTGCTACATTAGCCTCTGCCCTACTCTAGGAATAGATCTGGGTTAGATTGTGGAGTATCTTGAATGACAGGGCCTATTCTATAGGCAATGGGTAATTACAAGAGGTTTTTGAATGGAATGCGATCATGTCAGAGCTGTGCTCCAGAAAGACTGATCTGGCATTACTCTGTGGATAGGTTCAGTGGACCACAAGAAGGAGAGAAGAGCTAGGAGGAGGATCCCTAGTGAAGAAAAGGAATGAAGATCCAAGAAGCAGCATTTGGGAGGGAAAGGCAATACTCGAATTGGAAGAGGTGCTTAAACTGCTTAGCTGGGAATCACTTTAGAAAATTATCGGGCTAAGTTTTGAACTAAGCACTGGGAACATCAATTTATATAGCTATAAAAGCCCAAAGCAGATGGCTGACTTGGTTGCTTTGGTAGTTTCTAAACTGAGTAATGCCATGTCAGAGAAGGGAAGACAGAGAAGTCTCAGCCATGAAATTTATCTTCAGTGTCTTCTTCAGCACGTAAATATGTTTGTGTTAACTTCATGCACATAAACAAAGAATTAGATAATCAGAGAGAAAAAGAACCTCATAAAACTGACAATGTTTTTTTAGGATAGATCACCAAGATGCCAGGGTATCAGGGCATGTTGAGACGATTCAATTCAGTATCCCTTCCCTCTCTGCTGATGGCTACTCTAGACATGGCTGGTAGACAGGCTAGATCCATAGTCAAAACCACAGTAGTCATAGTATTCCAAGACAAAGAAAGTTTGGGAGGACATATTGCCCAGGCTAGTTATTTTAAAGAATACTATTTTTCCTCAGATAGAAGAGTATTTACTCTTTTACTTAAATACATATAAAGATTAAACTTCTCTCTGCAGTATCATAGCCTTAGCAGTCAAATATCTGTTTTCTCAACATAATTTACCTCCTTGAAGGTACAATGCATTAGACACTGGAAAGGCAGTGGAAAGATGGTCATGCTTGGATTTACAAGCTGTGAGACCCCCTTAAATTCATCTAAAGGCCTCTGAGCCTCAGTTTCCTCATCTCTAGGATAGGCACAAGTATTTGCTTTGCACTATCAGAAGATCAAATGAAAGAATGTGTGTGAAAATTGTTTTGTAAACTGTAGAGCACCCACACAAATGTTAGTGCTGCTGTTATTTTTGTTGCTGTCATTGTCTCCCTAAGGCTCACATAGTATTCTACACATGGAAAACATTGTGTATAAATGTATAGATCTTGATGGCATAATCAGTGAATGTCCAAGAATTGTTTGAAACCACAGTGTATGCACTCACTCGTTCCCTTGTTCACTTGACCTTCTTCTCAGCCACATGGTCTCCACTCAGCTGTCACCTCCTCATGGAAACCTTCCCTGACTCCTAGTCTTGTTGTTCATTCTGTGTGCTTTGTGTTCCTTCCATCCTAACACTGCCATAACTTAAAACCATCATTTGTGTGTTTATATCCCTGGGATACAGTGACCTCCCTCAGTCACGTACCATGTCTTATTGACATTTCTTCCACAGTGCCTAGCACAACTGAAGATCCATAGTAGATGCACAGGATATGTTTGTAGAGGAAAAGAACACTTTTCTCCAGCTGAAAGGCTCTTTGCTCCCTTACTTTCTTCCTTGACAAGCTCTTCTCCTATGGCACCATTCTTCGAGGCTGGGGTTAGTTTTCCATATCTTCCGCGAAGTTGCCTCACCCCTCTTTCTTTCCTGTGAGGATGGATTCACTCTTTTCCCCTGAGTTCCTGCTTCCTTCTGCAACCACAACATTCATCTCTTGACTTTATTGTAAATTACCATCTCCCTGATGCACCGAGAGCTTCTAAAGGCCAGGGACTGTCTTTACATACTTAGCACAGAGCCTGCCTGACAAATAGTAGACACTTGGTTAATGTTTGCTGATTAAGTGATTAACTGATTGGATAAATGAAAAGAGTGTCTGCACTGGTAGCCAAAACACATGTCACTGTAAGTGTAAGAAAGAAGAAAAGGCATTTTTTTCTGTTCAGAGTTAAGACCAAACAGACCTTAATGATTGTGTTTGCATCACCATGACATTGTCTTTTAGTAAGGCAAGCTTATGGAAGAGTTATAGAAATGCAAAAGTGCCATAGTTATCCAGATTCACACATAACCTTTTACTGGAAATACTTTGAGCACATGCTAATAAGAAATTGTGTGCTCATGAGTAATGCAGCATTATGTCAGGATGCTATAATAGGAAAGTACACTAATTTTAGTGCAGTCACTTCCTCAGGGAAGGTGAAGCCTAAAGAAATTCAGAAAGATTGTCCTCAATTAGATTTGAAAAGGAGTTCCCTAAAGAGCAGACACCTTCCCTGAAAAGTGTTGCATACTGAAAAAGTGGAATATATTCATGAAACTGTGTTGGTCTCCTCAAAAGGTGCTGGGATGGTTTAGAAGAGTGCTAGAGGAGCTTGTTCCCCAAAATGAAGACCTGATTGTTCTCACTGCTCCTTTGAGTTTAGAGTGCCTAATGTGGCTGAGCCATGGGCAGCTCTCCATGGTATGGAAGGTGAACTTCCCACCACCTGGAATGCCTGCCCTTCACTCTTACCTAAGCTAGAAATGAACTTTGCCAGTTAGAGTCTGGTTGTCACAGTTTAGCCCACCCCAGCCCTCTTTTCCATGACCAATAACTGCTTTGGAACTTAACTACAAACTGAATTTCAATGTTCTGTAACTGAGGTGTGCATGTATGATAGTTATACCTCAACCTAAGGCCTTTGAGAGCAGGATCATGACTTTTGCTTCAATATTTAGGACATCATTTGCATTTTTCCTCTGGTTTATTTTTGGAAGCATTTGTGTAAACTTTGCGTTACTTTTTCCTTCAATGGAAGGATTCACTGGTGAAGACATGTAGGCTTAAACTTGTGTGTGTGTAGGTTTTAAATCATGTATTTAACTTCCTTAATACTTATTAGAAGTAATCTGACTTAATTTTCATTATTTTGTGTGTGCTTCAAGTTGTATTTTTCTAGGAATCTGTCATACCACCTGATTATTCAAATTTACTAGCATGATGTTAATCAAATATTGTTTTATTAGAGTTTTATTGTCTGTATTGATGTTATCTTTTTCTTTTCTTTATTTTTTAAATATTTTATTTATTTATTTGAAAGAGAGAGACACAGTGAGAGAGGAAATACAAGCAGGGGGAGTGGGAGAGGATGAAGC
Source organism: Halichoerus grypus (assembly GCF_964656455.1). Classification (NCBI taxonomy): domain Eukaryota; kingdom Metazoa; phylum Chordata; class Mammalia; order Carnivora; family Phocidae; genus Halichoerus; species Halichoerus grypus. The sequence goes on along the minus strand of NC_135722.1, from coordinate 81,780,134 downwards.
AGGCTTCCAGCCGAGCAAGGAGCCCGATGTGGGGCTCGATCCCAGGACCCTGGGATCATGACCTGAGCTGAAGGCAGACGCTTAACGACTGAGCCACCCAGGTGCCTCGATGTTATCTTTTTCAATACTGGTAGCAGGAAATTCTTTATTCTTTTTTTTAATCAGTCTTTATAGTGCTTATCTATTTTATGAACTTTTGACTTTCTTGATTATGTTTACTAAACATTTTCTTCTATTTCACTAATTTCTGTTTTTACATTTATTATTTCCTTCTAATTTTTGCATTTAAGCCCTTAGGACAATAGCAGGCACACAGTAACCACTCAATAAATGTTAGTATTATTAATGTAAAGAATGCTACTAGAGAATCAATTCAGGGTGTGTGTTATTAGAGTTTATTAGAAACTAGATCTTTTACCACCTCCTACATAAGGAGACCTCAGAAAATGTTCAATCTGTTTGACTACATCCAGGCTTTTATTCTAATATTTATTATACAGCAACATTCTTTTCATTGTTCTTCATTCCTTCTGGAATCTTTGTTTCCACCTGGAGTCATTTTCTTTCTGCTAAAAAATCTTTTTAAGTATTTCATTTACTGTGGATCTTCTAGTAATGAATTCTTCCATTTATCTATATCTGAAATGTTTTACTTTTATCTTCACATCTTAAGCATTAGAAGTGGTTTTCTTCAATACTTCAAAGTTGCCATCCTAGTGTCTTCCAGTTTCTATTATTTCTGTTGAAACATTAGCTAATAGTGTTATTTTTTTGTTCCTTCCTTCTAGAGGAAAATTTCCCTTTTCTCTTCCTGCTTTTAAGAATGTTTTCCTTTAGGGGCGCCTGGGTGGCTCAGTTGGTTAAGCACCGGACTCTTGATTTCCGCTCAGGTCATGATCTCAGGGTCATGATCTCAGGGTCATTAGATCAAGCACCATGTCCGGCTCTATACTCAGCGTGAAGTCTGCTTGAGATTCTCTCTCTCTCTCTCTGCCCCTCCCCCAACTCACTCAGTTTTTCTCAAAATAAATAAATAAAATCTTTTTTTTTTAAAGAATGTTTTCCTTTAGTTTTTAGCAATTTAGGTTTGATGTAGTTATGTATCTTTTTTTAAATTTTATTATGTTATGTTAATCACCATACATTACATCATTAGTTTTTGATGTAGTGTTCCATGATTCATTGTTTGTGTATAACACCCAGTGCTCCATTCAGTACATGCCCTCTTTAATACCCATCACCAGGCTAACCCATCTCCCACCCCCATCCCCTCTAGAACCCTCAGTTTGTTGCTCTGTGTCTTTTAATTTGTGAAGTTCTTTATACATCTTAAATCTATATATAAAGGCAATTAGTTACTTCATAAAATTTTCCAATGATATTTCCTCATATTATATTTTTACCCTATTCTGTTACTATTTTTCTCTGTTTCTCTCTTTTTGTACACATACAGGTACACATACACACATACATGCATATACATACATATATGTTGCACCATATGCATATGCATATACATTTACCACTTCCCATATATCTTCTAAGCTAGTTTCTATATTTACATCCTTTCCTTTCATCTATGTTTAAATCAAGATATATCCCATTCAATAATCATTAATCCCTTTTTCAATTATGCTCAATCTGCTATGAAATCAATTTCAGTTTGAATTTCTTAATTCCACTTATTGTCTTTAGTTTTGTAATTTCTGTTTCTTTTATAAATTCTACTCAGGTAAAAATCTGTACCTTGTTATCTAATTTTTTGAATATATTCATTATATTTATTTTAAACTCCATGTCTGACACACACCAGCATCTATTCATCCAATGGGTCTGTTTCCCATGTTGGTGGGCTTTTGTTTGTTTCTTTTTCAGTCACATGATCTTTTCTCCTGGTATGCCTGGCAAGCATTCATTGACTACCAAATGTGTATATTAAAAATTGTAAAGATAATTCAAATTCTGGCTGATATTATCTTTCTGCAGAGTGAAATTATATCTGCTTCTGGCAGATAATTAAGATAAAGAAAAATAACCTTAATTTAATCAGAAAGTAAGATCATTTCAAGTAAGACTTCAGAATTTCTGAGGGTCTTTTATTTCTACTTCACCTCAACTCTGAGTACATAGCCCTCTGTTGGTCCCAGTGATGGCCTTTTGTCCTTGGTAAGCTTTGAACTCCCATTTTGTTTCCCTATCTCCATTAGACTTCCAGAAGCTCTACTTATCTTCTAAGCTTCTCATTTTCCACACTTCTACTTACTTTTGCGGGCATTCAGTAAGCATTTGGGGGATGGCAAATGTTGGGATAAAGTCAGTACTAAATGTTGTCTCTGAATCTCTGTTTGTTTCTCTCTAGAAATTTGGTCTCTCAATTCTTTCCTTATTTTGAGGTCTCTAATGCTTTCAATTTTTTCACTACATTTTGACAAGCTTTTCTAGTTATCCTTAATTGATGGAATGTTCTGCTAATACTTGTTTATTGTTACCGGAAGCAACAATTTTAGTTTTTAGTCTAGATCATGAAAAATCATAGGAATTTTGGTATTCTGGAGATAATGTGATAAAAAGTTACGTCAGGAGGCATTGGGTAACTCAGTAAGTTGAGCATCCGGCTCTTGGTTTTGGCTCAGGTCAAGATCTCAGGGTTGTGAGATTAAGTCCTGCATCAGGCTCCATGCTGAGTAGGGAGCCTGCTTAAGATTCTCTCTCTTCCTCTCCCTTTGCCCCTCCCCCTGCTTTCTCTCTCTCTTTCTCTCAAATAAATAAATATTAAAAACAAGTTATGTCAGAATTTTAATCTGGTGGTAGTATGGAAGGCCATTTGATAGGAATACAGGGGCAAAAGTAAATTAATAGGGTATGGCTATAGATACAGTAAACAAGAGTTTTTATTAAGTATTCATGGTACACTAAGTGCTTAGTGTTTTCCTTCTTGCTTTCAGTATTTCCATATTTTCCATCAAATTAATTCAAATAAATTAAAAGGTTATTTTGGTCTTCAATTAAGTGTAAAATAGGAAATACCGACTAAAAGTAGTTAAAAACTAACATTCCGGAATAATTTTTGTGAACAAAAAAAAGAATCATGAACTTATATGGGAAAGTACATAGTTTTTGTGTTTCTGCTCAATGTCAGTGTCATACTGAATAGTCAATAAAAAAAAAGAAACCCCTTTAAGTAGAATGAACATTTAAATAGATAGAGAGGTAGGTAGACAGATAGAGAGGTAGATACATAGATAGATAATAGAGAGAGATGGATACAGATGTAGAAGTAGATATATAGACATATACAGAAACAGACATGCACACACACAAACCTGGGGAAAGAAAGGAGATTGGGGAAATTATCTGAGAGAGCACAAAAGGAAGGAGCTGAGTTTTGGAGGATGAGAAGGAGTTAGATGTATGAAGAATGAGAAAAAGTTTACTGAAAAATCTGTCAAGTTCTGTTGGAAGATCCAAGTTTTCCAAATTTTGAATTTTCACTTAAAAGCTCATATTTCTCAACAATACACAACATCAGTTGTTTTCCTTGAAGTTTTATTAATTTTTAGAAAATATCCATCCCATGAGGGGCGCCTGAGTGGCTCAGTCGTTAAGCGTCTGCCTTCGGCTCAGGGCATGATCCCAGGGTCCTGGGATCGAGTCCCGCATCAGGCTCCCTGCTCCGCGGGAAGCCTGCTTCATCTTCTCCCACTCCCCCTGCTTGTGTTCCCTCTCTCGCTGCCTCTCTCTCTGTCAAATAAATAAATAAAATCTTAAAAAAAAAAAGAAAAGAAAATATCCATCCCATGAAAAAAAATAGCTTGGCCAGCTTGCAAGTTAAATAATTGTGCATGTGGTTTTCTTCAAGATAACCATTATGCTTTGGCATACATCAGAAGTGCCTGAGATGTATTCCGTATTTCAATTTACAGAACATTAAAAAGATATTCACTCAAGGAATGAAATTTAATAACATTTATAATTTTTACTGTTCCATCAAGGACATTTTGGAGGATAACTGGCTTGTTTAATTTATTTTTTTTATTCTGTTTTGTTATCACTGTGCATATGTGGCACTGAAGAGTACCATGACTATAGTTTGTACCCCCTTCTTGAGCCATAGCTAGGCACCCAGAGTTGTCTCCATCTTTGATTTTGTAACATCAGTGCAAATGTCAGAGCAGTTGTATTATGAAAACTTGAGAATTGCTGATGTTAGAACTTAGAATGTGGGAAGAATCCTCTCTCTCCTCCTCCTCCTTTTTCTGATGTTCCTGTTTTCCTCCTCCTTCATCACTCTATCCTCCGAGTTTTACAAACACCTTTCCTATGGGTAGGAAGTGATGGGTGCTAAACCATTTCTAGATTGGTGAAGGTTCTTGCTTACCACTAGTTTTGACTCCTTTTGCCAGTTGCCTCTCTGTGTTGGCTCATCCAACCCTCACACTGTCAAAACAAATAAAATAAGAAAACGTGAATGCTAACATTTTTCCAGGGATTAATGTTTCTTGTGCACAGATGAGAAGTTTAAGGATCTTTTCTAAAACTTCCTCGTGCATTTTTTTCACTTCATATCACAGCAACCTTGAGGAGCAAATAAATACATACATTTATTGTCATTTTACTAATGAAGAAACCTAAGCTCAGAAAGGCTAAAGGTCATGGCAAAAATCTAACTTCAGTCACACCCCAGTTTTCCCCTTCTGAACATTCCAGTTCTCAAGGCAGGAAAACAATGTCTCTTCTTCTGGTCTAAAACAATCATCTTCAGATCCCTGTGTAGTCAACAGAAGAATGTCCTTAGCCACTGTAACATTTTTGAGAGCTTGGTTTAGCCTTGAAACAGCAGCCCACGTGTGGTGAGTGTGAAAAGATAAGACACAGATAGACTGCAGGACCTTGCTGTGGAATGTCCATTCTCCTTGCATTACTCCTTCCCTCTCTTATCTCTTCTCCCACCCCAACCCCCAAGCTGTCAGAGCCAGATCAAATCCCTGGCATGTTCTGCTCTGAGTTTTCTAAGGATGGCAACAAAGTGGGCTAGAGACAAGTAACTCCTCTGCTGTGTCAGTTACCTCTCCAGTGGAGACAGCAGAGAGGCCTGACCACCTATGAATTATCCTAACGAGATGCTCCTCGATGTGTAGACACTTTAATGAGCCTGCTCAGATTTGTGGCCTGACATTAGGGCAGAGGGAGAGAGAATAATTAGATGCCCCTGTCACAGGGACAGGGAGAAATAATGCACATGGTCAGAGGGCAGCTGGCTCAACAAGACCATAAGCCTTTCATTGGAAATCAATCTCTGCTTTGTGATCAACTCATCTCTGGAGATGTCAAGGTGATTGGCAGGTGCTGGGGTTGGAGATCAGAGGGAAAAGAGGGAGAGATGTCTGTGTTGCAGTTACAGAGAGGGGCATCCACACACTGCTGTGTTCCTGGAGCAGAAGAACCTCTAGCTTCCTCAGTGGCTTTCCCTTCAGAACCTTTAGTGATGTGAGATACCAGATATGAAATGACTTTCAGGATTTGGTGAATTCATCCCTTTGCCTTCAATACTTGAACTTTGCTGGTAGAGATGGGAGTTGAACCAGTTTTTCTAGTTTCAGTAAAGATTTTGAGCAAAGGAAATCTCTCTGACTCTGTGGAGAATGGATCCTAATGATTCTAGAAGGGCCTAAATCCTTGTCAGGGTCTCAAAATCTCCATCAGCAAATGCAGACTGTATTCAGAGTAGGTAGAAGAAAAATGTCCCAATCTTTGAGGTAGGTTATTAACCTTTATTCAGAGGAAGCTAGTTTTTCAGGATACAGCAACAACAACAACAAACAGGAATTCACAAATTAAGCATCTCCCTTCATATGTAACAGTCTGGTTTTCATACTCTAGGAAGTACAGCTTATTTTAGAAAAACTTGAAATGAAGTCACATCAAGGAGCTTAATGAGGGTAAGGACCACACTTGGAACCACAGGCCATCCTGTGACTTCTCTGGACTTGTTTCCTTGATGTTGAAATGAGGGGACAGAGTTTCTGACCTTTGGGGATGTTTCTAATTTTAGTCCATCAGTCACTGAGGCTCCTTGTTTTTCTTCCTTTAATATCACTGAACTCCTCTGACTGCCACTTTGATCAGTAGCAGTTTAGAAGGTGGATGGGGCAAGACAATGTGGGACATTTAATTCCTCTCTTGGTTCCTGAAATGATTGTAACCTCAAGATCAATGAGAAAGGGGGCTGGACCTGTATATTATAAGAAGGCTTGGGATTTTCAATGAATGGCTATTATTCTAAGCCCTTTATTTTTAATAGACTACTTCAAATATAATCTTTATCTCTTCTAGGCTTTGAGAGGTTGTAGAAACCCTTGTGAACAAAGAAATTATTATTTTCACTGGACAGATATGGTGAAATGAAATATTTCTTTCTTATCTGTCTTATTTCTATGCCCCAATATTTAGTAGCAACCTGTGTGCCCACAGGGAGCTTTTCCCTTGAGTAGTACTTTTTAGTTTTGTGTTTCTGAACTACAGATGGATTTGTGCTATTCTTAGCACCTTCCTCCTCAATTGTCTTTGCAACAAAATGAGGGAGCTGGATAAAAATGGGAGACCCATTTTTGGAACTATTGACTAAAGATGGGCTTTCCTAAATTATTTTTAGTTGAGAACTTAATATTCACTGAAAGTGGAAGGAAGCAGTGTGAGTCTTCCTTCCTTTCTGACAAGAGCATAGACGATTTTGGTCTGTTTCTGGTGGAGTATAAGGATGGATGAGGTAATTGGGCCCCAGAGAGTTGGGTAAACCCAAAGATAGGGGTGTTAGGTGAGGTGGCAGGCATCCTGGCAGGTAGGCATTAAATTGGGTATGCACTGGATCAACAGATAAAGGGCATATAGCAAGTGAGAAATCAGGTAGATGTGCTAGGATAACAGTGATAGCTACAACAAGCAAGGGTCAGAAAATACAGCCTGCAGAATAAGTCTCTTCTGAAAGCTGATGCAAAGCTGGCAATGCCAAGCCGGGGACACCAGGACAAAGTCATGGCTAAATAATTCAGAGAAGAAAACCATGTATCAGGGCATCACTATCCTGAAATTACATCCTGCCCCAGATCAGTTGCTTTAGCTCAGCAGAAAGTTGTTCTTGATGGCTTCTTGATTATTCTAACCCCAGTGCCTACCTGGTACAAAACAAAAGTAAGATTCTTAACAAAAAAAACAAAACAAAACAACAAACGATGAATTAATGAAAAAGGAATATTAATGCTTGTTAACACTATTGCTGTTAATACTTCCTATTTTCGCTCCTAACTCTCTCCTGGTTTTCCTGTTCTGTTCTTTGTTTGCCTGAGACTGTATCTTGATGCTGATGTCAGGATGCTGTCTCCTCCCAGGACTGCCTTCTTGTCCTTATGCTATTATAACTGACCCTGGTGCTGGCTAAGTCTCCATCCTGCTGTTTGAGCTGTTTGAAGGTGGAAATCATTTCTCTGCCCTTTGTTTCTCCTTGCATTTTCCTAAGAGGAAGAGATGCTGATCTGATTGGTCAAAGACAAGGTTACTGACAAGGGAATGTTTAATAGAGTATGCAGGGTCATGGGGCATGTACAAAGGGGATGTTCGCTTTTCTTCTCTAATGAATTTTCTCACATTCTTCTTTCTTTCTTCTCTCATTCTTACCTTATTTTGTTCCACAGATAATTATTGAGATATTTATTTGTTCCACAGGTATTTGTCTATGGGCCAAGCACTATGCTAAGGGAACGCAAAATTAAACAAAACAAAACAAAACAAAAACAAAAACAAAATCAACCACCAGATTTTGTTCCTGCCTGCTATGGTCTGAATGTTTGTGTCACCACAAAATCTGTATATTAAATCCTAATGCTCAACAGATGATATTAAGTGGTGGGGTCTCCAGAAGGTGATTAAATCATGAAGGTGAAGCCCTCATGAATGAGATTAATGTCCTTACAAAAGAGACATGAGAGGTCCCTTGCCCTTTCTACCATGTGAGGATATAAAGAGAAGTCTGTGACGCTCACCTGACCATGTTGGAACTCTGATCTCAGAGTTCCTTCAGAACTGTGAGAAATAAATGTTTGTTGTTTGTAAGCAACCCAGACTAAGGCACTGCCCTCATGGGGATTTCAGTCCAGTGGGAGAGAAATACATCAAGCCATTTAAAATAAATTTAATTTTTTTTTAAATTAAAAATTGCTCATGGGAATGATCCATGAGAGAGAGAAGGAGGAAAGGTAGAGGAGAAGGGATAATCATTAAAGAAACAAATTTTGTAAGACTAGTAAAAAAGATTGAATTCAGAATAAATGCATAGGGCTGGTGATACAGCATAGTGATTAAGAAAATGGTATAAGATACGTTGGTTTTAAATTACAACTCCAGTGCTTATTAACTGTATAATCTTGGATAATTATTTAATCTCTCTGTGACAGATTCATCAAAAAAATTGAGACTAATGATACTAACTTAATAAAGTTGTAGTGGATATTTAGGGCTTAGAATGGTGATAAGGCCATAGTGAAGGCTCAAGATGTTTGCTATTTTTAAAATAAACTTTATTTTTTAGAATAGCTTTTATTTGTAAAAAGTTATGAAGATAACACAGAGAGTTCTTATATAACCCTAACCCAGTTTCCTCTATTATTACTATCTTAAATTAGTATCATATATTTGTTACACTTAATAGACCAGTATTGGTACACTATTATTAACTTAAGTCCATGCTTTATTCAGATTTCTTTAGTTTTTGCCTAATGCCCTTTTTCTGCTCCAGCATTCCATTCAATATACCACATCACATTTAGTTGTCACTAGTTGTCTCCTTAGGCTTCTCTTGGCTGTGACTGTTTCTCTGACTCTCCTTGTTGTTGATGACCTTAACAGTTTTGAGGAGTACTAGCTAGGTATTTTGTAGAATGTTTCTTTACTGGATTTTTTCTGATGCTTTTCTCATAGTTAGATTGGAGTTACAGGTTTTGAGGAAGAAAACCACAGAAGTAAAATGCCTCTACATACTATCACCTTGACTCTTTTTTGTTGATTTTGACCTTGATTACCTGGCTGAAAGAGAGCCTGTCAGTTTTCTCTACTGTAAAGGTGTCTTCACCACTTCTATACTGTACCCTTTGGAACAGAGTCACTATAAGCAGCTCAAATTTAAAGATTGAGAAATTATATTCTACCTCATTGAGGGCAAAGTATCTTCATAAATTATTTGGAATTCTTCTACACGGGATAGCTCCTCTTCCCTCCTTATTTATTTATTCAATCATTTATTTATACCAGTATGGATGCATGAGTTCTTACTTTGTTTTATAATCCAATACTACTTTGGCCACTGGGAGCTCTTTCAGTTGTCTCATGTGTCCCTTTGACATACACCTGCCATTGTGTGTGTAATCATGTGTGTAGCACTTTCTTTCTTTCTGACACTACAATATGCTTCAAGTTCTTCTTTTATATTTCTCGTATTATACAATCCACCATTTCTACAAGAAGTCCTGGTTCCTTTTATTGCAGAATTGTATTAGAAACCAAGATCTATGTTCTAAGTGTGCTTCTTGCTACTGGAATATCATTGCTTGTAGGCCTTCTCAGCTGATAGAGCAAGGAAACATATAGGTATATAGCAACTTGTGTATATACACATAACTATAAATGCTTCCATATGCAACTATCTGTATCTATGTTAAACTAAACATGAGTTCATATTGATGTCTCCAATTCTAATTCAAGTACCACACAAATCAGTCTAGCCTCCTCCACTTGTTTGTCTGTATCTCTTACTCTAACAGTGAGACAACTGGCTTCCAGCATCTGCCATCCATTTAATTAATTATTCAATTCCTGTGTATGTGTGTCTGCTATTTTAATAGGATAAACACTACCTTTATTTTCATAGAAGGAAATAAAAATTAGATAAAATGCACAAAAGTGAATCCCTCCCCTCCTCTGGGACATGAAGAGAATTCTTATTTCGTGACTTTAGTTATCTCAATAAGGGTAAGACATCAGTAAGTGCTCAGGATAGGAATGGGAAAGTGGATATTGAAGGTTTGAATAAAATGGATAATATAAGAGTTATTTAAGGAAAACAGATGAGTGAACTTATTTGAGAAATTGAGAAAAGATTTTTAACTAGTGTTGAGGTGGGTTAGTCATGAATTTACAGTGGAATTGATCATCCTTTTGTCGGATTTCTTTTTTCAGCAATGCACCTGTGTCAAGATGAAGAAAGCTTAATTTTCCATGGTAAAGGATTAATAACTACAGTAGAGTGAAGGTTGGACTGGAAATTTGAGATTAATTTAAACTAGGTAATTATAAAGATAGATCATTGGTTTAAGATCAATTATGAGAAAATTAATTATCTGTATTTATAACAAATTAAGTACCTATAATGTAGATATAGATAAGTAGAAAGTCATAAGATCAATGATACGAGGTCTTGATGAGGTTGATGAGGCAACAAAAAAATAAGTAGGCTGAAAGCCTGAGAGTTTGTCATGAGAGTGAGCAATTGGAATTCATTTTGGCAATGAGTTATTGGTGATGATAAGGCCATGGCTATGAGCCTGGAAGTGGGTAAATACTGACCACTGTCCATTAGAGGAAAAGATATTAGTGATGTGGCAGTTAAGGCATTGTGAATTCAAGTGTTGAGTGGTCACATGGACAATAAGCCCCTAAGAAAAATGCCAAGAGATGGGGGTGGAAGTGTTAGATATTGAGTAATGACATCTATTAAAAAATGAGTGAATTAAACATACATACATTTATACACACAATCAAACATAGACTAGAATAAAAGCAACTTATGGGTACATTAGAGGTCTTTATTTCTACTTAATTGGTTCTCTCTTTTGCCCTGAATTTAAGCCGTTAACCCAGTACAGACCAGCTCAGCTGGCTCACACCCAGATTGAAATTAATACTGGATAGAAGGGAAACAATTATCCCATTAAAAGCAATTACAGCAATCCCCTCTCCTCTAGCCACTGCCTTTCTCAGACAGCTGCTGTTTTGACTACATGATTATTGCATTTAATATTCAAGTTTCATAGTAATTTCAGGAAGCAATTTCCATTAATAAAATGAAAATATATACATCTTGGTGTCTCATTTACAAATAATTTGCCACTGGCGTTCACTTTGTTTTTATATTTTTAAAAGGTTAAAAAAGTACTACTATCTCAAATATTCCTTATTAACTTTTCTAGGCACGGCCAACTAATTTGTTGAAGAGCCTTGAACTTTATAAGTTTCTTTATGTTGTTTGGAAGCAAACTCCCAATTACCAAAGGGTCAGAATTTTTCCAGCTCAAAATCCTTCTAAAATAGAAGGAATGGTGGTGATATTTTAAAGACCCCTGTGTTCCTTATAACACACGAGTTCCAGTGTGCAGTTTGTAAAATCAATCAAAGAAAATGTTTTCCTGCTGCAAAAGTTTTTAGAAACACAGTGTACAATTCTCATGATCACTGTTTTACAGCCACCTTGACACTATCTCACTAGGTTGAAGTATGTGGACTGGCCCCTGGCCATGGTCTAATATATTTAGTCTGAAAATAAGCAACCACATTTGATAAAGCCCCAGCCTGAGTGCCATATGCTGCTTTTACATAGCACTAACCTGCAAGCTCCCAGAAAGGAATGGACAGTGACTGTTTTTAATCTTTGCATCTCAGGTGTAGATGGTGTAGTAATTATAATAGTAGATAAAATTAATTGTTAAGTGAAAGGCATTGTTTAAGCATTTAATATGTATTCATAGTTAATCTACAACACAATCTTCTATGGTAGGTATTACAATTGTCTTTACTTTAGAAATATGGAGATTGACATATGCCGAGGTTAACAAATCTGCTCACAGATACAGTCAGTCAAAGTGGCAGCACCAGGATTTGAATACAATTATCTGACTTCAGAAATGGAGAAGCTATGGCTGGAATCTATCCCTATGAGCCTGAAAACTGATATTCTTTCTACTCTACATTTAAGGGTGATCAAAAGCCAACTAAATATTTGCAAGAAAATTTCAGAAAAATAAAGACACAGTGATCCCTTCCATACCCTTTCCTTAGCTGGTTGGCTTAGAGACAGTCCTGCTTGGGAGGAGAAAGCAGTTTCTTGAGGCCTGTGACTTGGTTGATTCAGGCACATTTCAGATCTGTCTCTTAGCAGTGAGCCCATCCCAGTTCTGGCAAGTTTGTTATTTCTTAGATCTTTTTATTCTACATTGCCCCAAAGGAATCAGTTTATTGCATCTAGTTGATCTTTCCAATATTGAAAGGATCTCTTGAGGCCCAGTTTTGATCAGTATCTTCACTCTGGTCCTTTATAAGGCAATAAAAAAAGAATTGTGTTTGGCTGAGAATACAAGGTGCATCAGGCTCTGAATTTTATGAAGAGTCTGACCTCAGCTTAGAACTGGGAGTTAATGGGTTCCCCTATTAAGGGGGATAAGGATAAGGGGATAAGGGGGATAATAGGATAAAATACTTATTAAGGGGGATACTATCTTAGTTTGCTTGGGCTGCCATACCAAAATACCACAGACTGTGTGGCTTAAACAACAAAAATTAATTTGCTTATAATTTTTTTCTCTTGAAAGCTGGAAGTCCAAGATCAAAGTGCCAGCTGTGTTGGTTTCCTCTGAGGACTTTCTCTGTGGCTTACAGATGGCCTCTCTTTTGCTGCCTCTTCACATGTCCTTTCCTCTGTTTGTGTTTGTGTTTCCTCCTGAAATAACTAAAGTGATATCTCCACAAACCTGAGTGAATCTCACACTACAATGAAGTCCTTAATGAAGGGGTCTTTCAAGACCATCTGCTTTCTTTGTCCCTTTATCTCTACTGTGTTTTAGCATGAAACCCTTCTTTGGTCCCATGGAACACAGCCCTCTCCTTTCTGGACAACATTTGCAAACTTCTTCTCTCTTCACCATCAGAATATCCCCATATTCTTAAAGGGTAATTTGCATGTCTCCTTTCCCAGGGGTAGCTGGTCAGTACATGAAACACCTGCATTCCCCTGGTCACCTTCCAATTCCACTGCTTCCTCTGCTCCTCCCCAGGAGAGGTCGTGGGGGCAGGTCCTCACCTACTAAAGAACAGCAGTGGCCTCCATTTCTTGCCACTTCTAATCCACCAGTAATGTCTCTGCCAAATGATCTCTCTAATCTTTGATGCTGCTCTATGAATTAAAAAAAAAGAAACAACCAACAACCTATAATTATAATAACTAAGAAATATAGGCAGTGCTCACTAGGAGATAAGGATATTTTTTCTTGTAAATCTCATTTGATGCTCATGCAATCCTGGGAAGTAGGTACTACCATGGTTTCTATTTAAAGGTGAAGAAACTGAAGGATCAGAAAGGTAAATGTCTTGCTTAAAGTCCTACCTGAAGGTAGACTGGATAGAAATCTAGGTAGTCTGGCAAAGTCTATTCTCTTAGTCACATCTCTGTATGACTTCCTGGTATGGATCTCAATGTGGTGTTATGGATGGGTCCCATGACATTTACTGTTGAAAAAAAAGAATACATTTGTTTTTATATCTCTACCTATATTTGATTTGATTCCTGTATTTAATTATGTACCTATGTTTGTATATTTGTAGGAAAAGTCTGAAAAGATAAATACCAAATATTAACAGAGATAGCACTGGGCAATGATAGTACTATCAATGGTGTGATGAAGCCAGATCATTTTTCAGACTCTACTTAAAGTAAGCAAAAATGGAATTTTATTGGCTTAAGAAACTAAAAATCCAAAAGATAAAATTAACTAAGCATATTTTGACCAAGGAAAATCAAAATCATTTCCCTTATTCCTCATTTCCCTTATTCCTCTATATCTCTTGTTCTGCTGTACTCTGTGTTGTCTCCTGGGACAGAAAAGCCAGCAGTTCCAGGCTCACATGGCCCTCAAGGTTCATATTCCAAGTCAGTAGAAGCAAGACCTATATTTTCCTACGTCCTATAGTTTATCTCATAGAGGACTTCTTGCTTCGTTCACATCTCATACTGAGTGAGCCCTTCACTGTATCCATGGGGAGGGAGTACTTTCATTGGCCAAACAGGGACCACATGACAAAGCTTGGCTACAGGCAAGGCTGGGTATTAGTCTCTTAGCTACCTGTAAAGGGGATTTAGGCTATCTCAATGGAAGGGATACTATCTTAGTTTGCTTGGGCTGCCATACCAAAATACCACAGACTGTGTGGCTTAAACAACAAAAATTAATTTGCTTATAATTTTTTTCTCTTGAAAGCTGGAAGTCCAAGATCAAAGTGCCAGCAGTGTTGGTTTCCCCTGAGGACTTTTTCTGTGGCTTACAGATGGCCTCTCTTTTGCTGCCTCTTCACATGTTCTTTCCTCTGTGCGTGGCCCTGGTATCTCTCCATGTGCCCAAATTTCTTCTCCTTATAAGGACATCAGTCATATTGGATTAGAACCTATCCTACGTTAGGAGAAGGAAGGGAAAAATGAAGGGGGGGGGATAGGAGGGAGAGATGAACCATGAGAGACTATGGACTCTGAGAAACAAACAGGGTTTTAGAGGGGAGAGGGGAGGGGGTTAGCCCAGTGATGGGTATTAAGGAGGGCACGTACTGCATGGAGCACTGGGTGTTATACGAAAACAATGGATTGTGGATCACCACATCAAAAACTAATGATGTATTGTATGGTGACTAACATAACATAATAAAATTAAAAAAAAAAAAAGAACCTATCCTAATAACATCATTTTAACTTATTCACTTCTTTAAAATATGCCCCATTTCCAAATACAGACACATTCTGCAGTACTGGAGGTTACAGTTTCAACATGTGAATTTAATTGAATACAATTCAACACAAAAAAGAAACTGAAGGTAGAAATATCATATGATACTTTTACTAGACACACTTCTGCCACCTTCCCTACAAATGCACTTCCACAAACTCTGCCCCAGTAGTCTGTCTTACCTTTTCTGTCTCTACATTTACATCTCTTACATAACTGATCCTGTACCTTTGTTGTAGCTATAGCGTTTTTTGATTATTATCCCTCTCTCCCCAATCCCATTCATATTTTATCTGTGCTTTCAAACATGACTCCAATACCATCTACACCAAAATTCCTCCACTTCTTCATCTATGTATTCAGTAAATAAGTATTGCTTCTTATGTGCCAGGCACTAGAAGTTCTGGACTCTGATGGGGAGAGGATCCAGCAAAGAACCAAAGTGACTCAGTCCCTGCCTTCACTAAACTCTATTCCAATAGTTGGGGATAATAGAAAAACAAGGAAACAAATAAAACTGATGATACTAGCTGGAATAAATGATAGGAATATTATAAGATAAAGCTACTAGACAGAGGGGTATTCCTTTACAAAGCATGAAATGCTTTGAAATGAATGTCTGAGGTTTGAGCCTAGATGTAAAGGATGAGAAAGGTCCAACTGTAAAAATCTGGCAGAGCAATGGTAAATGCAAAAGCCCAAGATGTGAAAGTGTTGATGTGTCTGAAGAGTCACAGATTTAGGGAGGCTGGAGTATGGTAAGGGAAGGGAAAAGAGTAGGAGGTGAGTTGAGTGAGATAATGAGGCCAGACCATTTAAGGCCTTACAGCTCATGTCAGGACAAGGAATGTGTTCACTGGAAAAGCACTGAGACATTTAAATAGTAATGCAATGTAGTTTGATCTGTGTTTTAAGAGTATGTCTCTGGCTGCTTTGTGGAGAATGGATTCTTGGCAAGGACAGAACAGGGAGACAAGTGGGGGCGATGCTGCAGTAATTCAGGAGACAGATGACTGCTTGGACTAGGGCATAGCAAAGTAAATACAGAAAACAGAGAGACTGAGATCTTCTTTGGAGAAGAAACTAAGATTTATGGACTGGATGTGGGCTTTAAGGTGGAAAAAGAAAACAAAACCATGGATGTGTTTGACCTCAGCAAATAGGATGTAGGTGGTGCCATTTACTGAAAGAAGAAAAATATGGGGCACACCTGGAAGAAGTATTTTATGGACAGGAGGGAGTCTTCCATCCATATGGCTTATAAATCTTCCCTTCTAATCTCTTACAAAGATAACTGTCCTGACATCTACATAGCAATTGAACTGCAAAGTGATCAGGATGATATTGAGCCATTATTGCAGTCTGTTTTTTTGTTTGTTTGTTTGTTTTGTTTTGTTTCTAAGTAGCTTGTCAGTTGCCTTAGTCACTTGCAAGGTGACTGGGTCAGGTGTATTTGCTGTAGATGTGGGAGACAGGTCTGAAGTCTGTGATTGTTTGGAGAGGGTGAATTTAGAAGTAGGAACAGCAGAGTGGGATCCATATACAGTACAGGGCACAGGACAATAGGCACCTGGAAAAAGAGTGGAACTAACTGATGGTTCTCAGAAAGAAGTCAGGCTCTGCCACTCACCCTACGGAATTGACTTTTGGGATTGGAATGGCCATGATGCCAGGAAAGGCAGACTCAGACTCCATTGCTTCATCTTGGTTACTAAAATTAAACCTCAGTAAGGCACAAGCTGCTTGTTTTTGTTTTGTTTTTCTGTAAATTTCTAAAGATGGTAACCTTTGTTAACAGCAGTAGAGAATAGCATGGAGTGGGAAATAGAGACACACTGTGCTTGCAAGAATGCTACCCTCAATAACTGAGACCTCTGTGGAAGGAGTGGAGCAGTAAGAGTCTGAGGGTAAGGGCATCCATGTACCCCCCATTCTCATTTCTCCTACTTGTTCCTGTGTTATAATTGTTAGAAAAGTTGGGTGTGTGCGTGTGTGTGTGTGTATGTATTATACACAAGGATGTCGGCTCTAGGCAGTTGCAATGGACAGTCCCTTGCTAGTTATAAGCAGCAAAAATTAAAAACATAAAACAAGTACAGTTGAAACTTGTCAAATGGCAATTCTTGTCTCATTAGCTGGGTATTGATGTTCTAAGAGACAACAGAGGTCTGTTTTTCAATTTTTGATCATTATCAGGAAAAAAAGGCAGAAACTTTCCTTAAGCATTCCATGATCCATTTTGGGACTGCTGTTAAATGGGAAAGGGGCATGTCTTAGTAAGAGTAATGATTGAATTTAGAAAGATCCCCACACACAAGATTACTTTACAAAAATCTATTGGATTTGCGTATACTGGTAGCATAAATTTAGAAAGTTAAATTTTAAAAATTCACTTAGAGTTAAAAGTTCAAAATTCATTAAAAGTTAAAAATTAAAAATTCAGGGGCGCCAGGGTAGCTCAGTAGGTTGAGTGGCAGACTTGATTTTGGCTCAGGTCATGAACTCAGGGCAGTGGGATAAAGCCCCATGTTGGCCTCCACAATCAGCATGGAATCTGCTTGAGATTCTCTCTCTCTCCCTCTGCTCCTCCCCCTGTTCCCACTCAGGCTCTCTCTCTAAAATATAAAATCATAAAAAGTTTAAAATTCATTTAAGGTTAAAAATTCATTAATGTTAAATGTTTATTTAGTGCTAAAAAATAAAATAAATAAATATAACGAATAGCATGTGTACCACATTTAAAATTATAGGCTGTGCCTGATGGAAGTGAAAGAACTAAGTGAATGGGGGCATCTGGGTGGCTCAGTCGTTAAGCGTCTGCCTACGGCTCAGGTCATGATCTCAGGGTCCTGGGATCAAGTCCCGCATGGGGCTCCCTGCTTGGTGGGAAGCCTGTTTCTCCCTCTCCCACTCCCCCTGCTTGAGTTCCCTCTCTCGCTGTCTCTCTCTGTCAAATATATAAATAAAATCTTAAAAAAAAAGAAAAAAGAACTAAGTGAATGGAGAGATGTACCATATTCATGGTTTAGAAGTATAACAGTACTCCAGTTGGTCTTAAGGGTTAACTTACTTCAAACTTACACACTCTATGCCTGCTGACCTCAGTCCCCGGAACCAACCTACTTACCTCAAGATTTTGCAGACCACTGGCTTTGAGGAATGAAGGACCTGAGTTTCCCAGCAGATAAGGCCTGGCCACATTTGAAGACAGCTGCCTCTGATGCCAGCAAGTCTGTTTAGGCTTATGTTGACATATGATTAATTGCCTGAGCACCAGCCTGTCCTGCAGGTAGCCCCCTGCATTTCTTGTGCTTTCCCCTTTAAAATCCTCCAGCTTCACCTGGATGGGGAAGATGGTTTTGGGAAGTTAGTTCACCATCTTCCCAGGCTGCTGGCTTCTTTTCACCATCATTTGTCTTTCGAGTATTGATTTTCCAGCTGTGACCAGCTGAACCTAAGTTTGGAACCAGTTCTCTGGTAATGGAAGTTCCATATTGTTAAGATATCAGCTTTCCTCAAATTGATATAAATATTCAACACCTATATATAGTAGGTAGCCATTTATCTTAAAAGAGGGGTGTGAATATCTAAATATATTTTCCTTAAATTAAAACGTAGAAAGATCAACTGTGTTTTTTAAATTTCTACATCTAAGAAGATGAGAGAACAGATTGAAAGGAGCAGAGATGGAAGCTAAACTTCTCTAATTATTCCTGTTTTTTTAAAATATTTGCTTTTGAAATAATGTAAATATTTTACATGCTTATATAACAAATTTAAACTTAAGATACAACTCCAAACATTCAAAACCAAAATAAATAGTTGAAATATGAACCTGAATCTGTATCTAATTGTGGCATAGCCACAATATTACAAACTATTAAAGTGACTTTAAAATTGAGTATTCTGATTCCATATCTCTAGTGATAACTAAGGAAAATCTTATTCAGTTATCATATTTTGTTGGTGGTCTTTTCTTTAAATCATTTCACACCCTATCAACAACCCCACCCCTTGCCTCCCTTACACACAAAAAGAAATAATGCAAAGAACTGCAGGGGATGGCACTCTTAGTACAAAGAGAATGCTGTTTCTAGCGAAACCCCATAGTATGCATGCTGAAGTAAGTCATTTGTGTATGGAGGTGATGAGCAGAGTGGACCCCTCATTCATGCTTTGATTCCCTTATAGTTAGAAACACTCTGTGCTCTCACATTGGGCCTTCTCCAAATGCTTAGGACGACATACTTTCGGTATTTAATGATGAATGATAATACTAATGGTAATAGTAATAACTACTACACCAACAATAATGTTTGAGGCCACTGATTTACTCAAGAGGAAGAAGAATAGCTGTTGTTTCTGGAAAGAATGGCATAGATCAAAATTTGTGTTTTCAAACCAATTCATCAAATTCCTAGCAATTCCTTTCTTCAAATTGAAACATGAACCACTTAAATCTTCTGAAAATGTTAGCAAATAAGGAGGCATATACTATGTTTTGATGATTTAAACAATTAATAAATCTTCTTTTCATTTTTTTATTGAAGTATGGTTGATATACAATGTTACATTAGTTATAGGTGTATAAACTTTAATACATTTCAATAAATATTTACTAAAATGCAATAAATTATAATTAATACATAAATTTTAGTTTAATTATCTTATTAATAAAATTTAATAAAAAAAATAATCATGGCTTTAATGCGGATTATCTACATTTTGAATATTGGAGAGGTATCTTTTTTTTTTAAAGATTTTATTCATTTATTTGTCAGAGAGGGAGAGACAGAGACAGGCAGAGGGAGAAGCAGGCTCCCCGCTGAGCAAGGAGCCCAATGCGGGACTCGATCCCAGGACCCTGGGATCATGACCTGAGCCGAAGGCAGATGCTTAACCGACTGAGCCACCCAGGCGTCCCTGGAGAGGTATCTTCTGACAAAACAAATAATCAAAGTTAAATTTGCATTGTCTCACTATTTTATCACTTATTAATATCTTACAAGGAACAAATCCATAGATATAATGATCCAATACACTACACTTATTATACAGCACCCAATGGGAAGCTATTATTTTGGAGTCAAGGCTTTGATTTGCTCTGTGAATCTTGGAATCACTATGTTTATTTGATCCCAATTGTTTCATGGCTTTGGAAAAACTAATTGCTATTAATACTGTGCAGTACTTTATGTCGGGTGTCTTTGGGTTTAAGCGCTGTTTGTTCAAGGGAGCAGCTTCCTGCTCTGATTCTTCCTGGCTGGGTGTTGCAGGGTGTCCTTAGGGGGTTCTTTCTGTCCCAGCTTGCTTGCTTGCTCACTCTCACTCTCTCTCTCCTTTTCCCTCTCTCTGAGGTTGGGAAGCAGCTGTGACCTTCTTTCCCATTCAGATGATTTCGTTCCCTCCATGCTCCCAACAAAGCACACAGTCCCCAAGGATATATGCAGACCTACTTTAAAAGGCTCCACTCAACTTCTAAATGGATCAGAAAGCGCTCTTGTTGGCTGCCTCCCTGAGCAGGGGATAGGGATAGACTTCTCAGCAAGTCTTTCTTTGATCTAAACATTTTTTCACAATAATTTGGTACTCATTCTTTCATTCATTTCATCATGTATTCATTCATTCAGAGATCTATCCTACAAATATGTGTTGTGTGACTACTCTTTTCCAATCATTGTTCTAGATGCTCAATTAATGATTTGGGGACTAATAAAAAGGGAAATAATAAAACTTAAAAAATTCCATTTGTTTAAAAATAACTAATGGAGCTTAGGATGTTTGCATACATAATCGTATTTCTTACTCAAATGGCCCTATACAGTAAGCAATACTAGTATCATACCCATTTAAAAGATAAGAAAACTAGGGTCTTCATTTAGACAGGCAGCATCCTGTGAGTGGAGATGTAGGTCTCTGACTCCAAAAGCCATAAACCTTCTGTTGTGCTGTCTAGAGGCTATAGATAACCTTCAATATGTCTCTTTCCACTAGGACTGTTTCCAGCTAGTTAAAATGTGGGAATTTTCTTATACAGTCCATCAGTTATTAAGTTTTTGAAAAATCATTCCAAGACTCTTTGTTTCTCTTTCTATTTATTCCCACTCCAGGCTCCTGCCTGCATCCTACCTTCTCCATAATATCAGCAGTGAAGGCTGCCTGACTCTTCATACAGGGCAGGGAGGGAAGCTGCAGAGACCTCAATAGCCCAAAAAGGAAACCTTGTTGATTACTCCTCTCAGCCTTCTCCCTCCTTCTCTCCAGGGGTTCCATGTCAGATCCTGTTTGATATCTTAGCATCCCCCTAACCAGGGAAGCTACTTTGACTAACACTGATGGAAGGAATGGAAACATAAATGAGGAGATGCTTCCCGTATGGGAGGGGTGATGGAACCAGGAAACTCAGCTGACAGATGATCATAAGCCAGAGATCCTGGAGTCTCATTTCAGCAAGGGATTTGGCAAATGGGTAGGAGGGGAGAGTGAATCCTAGAATTCTAAACAGTCCTTCCTTTGGGAAAATAGGAATACTCTCTGAGGTATCAAAACAGAAGAAGGTGTTAAAGCAAAAAAGAAAATACACATTCTCACACCCCCTACTTGATGCCTCCTCATCAGCTATAGGATAAGAATGTGTGGGGTCCACTCTAGAGCTGTCCTGGAGGGTGGAGTCAATGATACTGAGATAAACCCAGACTTATGGCATGGAGAGGTGCTCCATCTGTCTTGTTGCAGCCTTTAAAAAAAGCTCTTTATTGGACTCCACTGCCTCCTTCTCTCTGCCAAGCAGTCATGTTGACTACTTAAGCTTCAAGTCTGGGGCTTCTTATTCATTGGATAAGAGAATGTCTCAGCCAGGGCTCTGTAATGTTGCTGATGACTTCCTTTACTCTGGTTCTTTCCATTGCCACTTTGGCCACATATTGCCTTTCTTAGGCCAAATCCATCTAACACCAAGTACACTGGAGAACACTTGTCTGTGCTCATCCTCACCTTTATCTTGGAGACAACTGGGCTGTGATACCCCTGCCCTTAACCTGCACATCATTTGAGAGAACTTCCCTGTGTAAAAGCCATGCAGGGGTTGGGAGGTGGGTCTTAGGGGCTTCAGGCATGGAGGAGAAGGTCTGAATGCCAGCCTCACTTCTTCCTGCAGGGACCATGGCCATTCACTTTTGAAAGATCAAAGCTTCATAAAAATAATAATAATAATAATAATAATAAAATAATTAATAAATAAATAAAAGTTAAAAAATAAAAAAAAATATTTGGGGAATTCTGATAATTTTGAGCTTAGTTGTAGTTAACTCTTAAATGGATAGCTTCAGCCTGGATCTCTGGCCTGAACCTATTTAAAGATGAACTTCCTGAACCTATTCCATCTCCATCTGGGAGACGGTATAATTAGGAAAATATCTACGATCCATATGGAATCCTGGCTTAGTTTAACAAATGAAGGAAAAGGCTGCTTCAAATGAGGAGCTGGACTAAACCTGTAAACCTATGAATTGATCTTTTCCAAAGTGGGAGTTGGTGGTGAGTAGGTCAGAATTTCTTTCTCATAATGATTATGTTCCTCAGACACACACAGTGAGCATCTGTCTGGTTTGGGCTCCTTGTGCACACCAGCTTGACCATTCTTATCATCTTGATGCCCTTGTTATAAAGCTCCAAGAGAGGTTTTTTGTTTTGTTTTGTTTTATTTTATCATTTAAAGACACTCATGTATACCAGTCTTTCTTTGTTTGGTTTCTTTATACTGGCCCCATTCTTTTCCCTCCTGCCCCTCCAGCCCTTGAGAATGGAGGGGTTTGGTTAAACTACCAAGGTCCCTGCAGTAGAGACAGAAGAATGAAAAACCAGAATTGAAGAGCCATGAGTTCTTTCCGGGCTAAGGTATGTGATCAAAAGGAGCAAGGAAATGAGTTCTCAGATTATGTAAAGGAGTCTAGGTTTCTATTTTTGGAGAGATTGGCACAGGAAATTGGGACTATTGTCCAGTAGAGAAACTGGATAGAGAGAGTGGTGGTGGTGGCGGGGAATGAGGGAGAGAAGGGGGATGGGGAAAGATAAGGGAGGGCAAGTGAAGGGCAAGGAGAAGAAAGAGAAGAGAAGAGGAGAGGAGAGGAGGAAGGGAGAGGAGAGGAGAAGAGAGGAGAAGAGAGGAGAAGAGAAGAGAAGAGAAGAAGAGAAGAGAAGAGAAGAGAAGAGAAGAGAAGAGAAGAGAAGAGAAGAGAAGATGAGAGATGGAGACAGGGTGGGGGTAGGAGAGACTTGAGAGACTTAGAGAAATTGTCCAGTGAGCCAGCCAGGCAGACAGACAGGTGCGAGGGTCAGTGTGCTGCAGGGACACTGGACAAAAAGCACTGGCCCAGAAGATCTTAGGGGGAAGAACAAGGGCTCAGGTAACTCAGTCCCAGAGGGCCTTTTGTCACGGCCTCTGCTTCAGTTCCACTGATTGTGAAAACCACAATCAGTTCCAGGACATGCAGAAACCCCCCCTCTGGCCAGGTGTGTGTGGGGCTGTGTAGAGTGCATCCAGGAGGAAGCCCTCACTAGCATCATTTACTCACAGACATTGCACTGTCCATTCCTTTCCACAGATCTATCAGCTCTGAAGGGCAGAGCCTGTGGCTTCCTGGGCTTGGTGTGGCCTCACTTAGCAGGTAGGAAAATGATTAGTCTACACTAAAAAAAAGTAAATGGGGAATGAGGCAATTATGATGCAATTAGCACTAAAAACCCTAGTGCTTTGGGGCTCCTGTGTGGCTCAGTCGGTTAAGCGTCTGACTCTTGATTTCAGCTCAGGTCATGATTTCAGCTCAGGTCATGATTTCAGGATTGTGAGTTCGAACCCTGTGTCAGTCTCTGCGCTCAGCGTGGAGTCTGCTTGAGGATTCTCTCTCTTCCTCTGCCCCTCTGCCCCTTATTACTAAATAAATTAATTAATTAAAAAATAAAATGAAATAATTTAAGAAAATACTAATGTTTTGGTTATCTGGATATTTTTGGTTAATTTCCTGGGCAATTGCTCAGTCTTCTCTCAATATGCCATGGAAATCTTGTGTTTACTGACAACTATCCTAGAATTGTTTTAGTGATTTTTTTTTTTTTTTTTGCTTTACCTCAAAAATAAATATTTGTCTTAAATGAGTAAACAGCAAGAATATCAGATGTTATGGCAGGAAAACAAATGGTTTTATTTAGTGTAGGTTTTTGAAAGGAAATATATATATTTTCTAAATTATCCTAGTCTTTTAGACACAATTATACATGCTTTTGTAGAGATCTTGGTGTGATTAAGACCAAATGCATGTTTTGAAAGTGTTTTATATGCAAACAATGCAGATTGTTCACATCAAGAGAAACTGAAGTGAATGACTTCATTGCTGTCACCTCCTTCAGCGGAAAAGATTGAGGCCAGGGCAACTACACATGGGTGTTCCCTTTCTCAGTTCTCAGCCTGGCTTCACTAACCCATATTCGAAAAAGACTTCACTTGAAAGTTAAAAGAACATCTCCCATCCAGAATCATGGTGTATAGGCTCTTCCTAGTATTCAATCACAAAGAATCTTGCCATTCCCTTATGTAAAGAGTAACCCTTCTGCTTCTATTGTCCACTTACACTGATTTATTCTGGTTTGTGAAAAAGTACTATTTTATCTTATGAAACACATTTCAGCTATAAGCACCAGAGCTTTGAGGCCTCATTTACATATGAAGCTTCCTAGAGCTATGAAAATCCATAAAAGAGTCTTAAAAGACTCATCAGAAGATGGCTGAATGAGTGAAACCATCAGGGTGATTGTTATGGACATCAACAATGCCAGTGTGAGTTGGGAAGGGAAAAACTGGGGTGAGACAGGCAGCAGGAAAGAAGATAAAACGGAATACTTCCTGTGCCAGTAGCTGGGGAGATTGCTGTGAGTGAGACAGACTGGGCCCTGCCTTCACAGAGCTCACAGCAGAGTGTAGGTGTATGGGGGCTGGGGGCTGGCATAGAAAACCAGACAAACATGCACATATCTTCTAACAGGACAAGTGCAATGACTAAGGAAACAAAGGATGCCAAGGGTACTTGGAGGGTTCGTGACCTAGATGCAGGAAGAAAACCAGCGTGGTGTGGTACACTTACGTCTGGCTGGGATTTGGACTTTAGGAGGATGAGGGTGAAATCACATTTTGGAGATGTAGGCAATGGCCAGTGCTGAGGAATGAGAAGCCTCTTTTGGTAGTGACAGAAACCGAAGTGCAACTAGCTTAGGAAAAATACTGGGCATTTATTGACTCAAACTGCTGAAAAGTCAGGGCTCAGCCAACAGCCAGATCCTCCAGTGAGTTCAGCAGGTATTAGAAAGCAGGGGGCCTACAGTGGGGAATAGCTGGGTCTTCAAAAAGGAGGAAGGATGGAGGATAGAGGCTGGGCATGCAAACAGCACAGGTTCTCCACAGCAGAGGAGGTGGGAAATAAAAACAAGAAGGAAAGAAAAAACGGGACTTATGATTGAGAGAAAGATGAAAAGGAAGAAGGAACAGGAGGAATGAGGAAAAAACAGGAAACAAGAGAAAAGGGGAAGGAGTTGAAGGATAGGTGACTGGAAGTTTGGGAAGGAGCCACGATTTCCAGTTGATTTTTAGCCTTTTTCATAAACTTGGCAAGAATCATAAGAAACCAAGGAGAGAGAATGTGTGGGAGGGATCCTGGCGGTGGTTCATTTATTGCAATGTCTTCATGCTGGCTGCAGGCAAAGTGCACCCCACCACCCACCTTATGCTGTGCTCCCCACCTGGTGCTCACAGTTGAGAGAAGTGAAAGCAGCCAGGTCTCTGTCACTGACAAGTCAGACATCTGCTCCTCAAACCTTCATCCTGTTATGGGCCTGGCTCTGTGATTCCTCTCAGAATTCTGAACACATTTTACCTGTTTTTATAGGTTAGGTCCCAAAGTGATACAGCTAAATGCATGATGAAGTGGTGCTAAACAGCCATGGGCTTCTTCTTTGCTAGACTGAGCACTGCTGTTTTCTCATTCGTTCTGGACAAAACCTTGCCACCTGCATGTATACTTGTCCTCAGCTGACCACTGGCCCCATGGCATGGCTGGGCTTTGGCCATGCCCAAACTCCTGGCCCTTAAACCTTTGCTTGGACAGACCTGGTTTCACACCAAGCCCTTGGATCTCTGAAGATGCAGAAAAAATCTTATCTACTTCTTTTTGTTGTAACCTCTCTACTTACTTTTCCAAAAGAATGCCATTAAAAAAATAAATAAATACTATTATCTAACATTTAGACATTTGCCATGTGCTGTGCTCTGTTCATATATTCACTTTCTAATACCTCTTTCTACTTTTCAGTATTTGCCATGTTTAAAGTTAAGTATATTTTGTGTAAGACAAACCATTTTAATCTAGAAGACCCCCTTTGCTAGGGTAGATTTGCTCATGGAAACATGCTGGGCTGATTCAGACTTGAAGTGGTCGTTCTTCTTTTCCCCAGTGAAGACTGTAGGGCTCAGAGAGCTCAAGTAACTTGGCCAAGGCCACTGAACAGAAATAAATAGGATTGCAATTCAAACCTGGGTTTTTTCCTCTAAAGCCAGCAAATTTAAACTGTGCTGCCGTAAAGTAAACAACAACAGCAGCAAAACCACAAACAAAAAAACACCATTTCAAAAAATGGATTAAAAGTATTTTTCTTTCTGTTGCAAATAACTTAGAGTCAGATTTTAAATTTTAAATGCCAAGGGTTGTTTTGTTTTGTTTACAAAAAGCCATCAGAACATTTTAGGGAAAAGACAAAGGCGAGAATTGCCATTGAAACTTAGAGTAAGGGGCATCTGGGTGGCTCAGTTGGTTAAGTGTCTGACTTTGGCTCAGGTCATGATCTTAGGGCCCTAGAATTGAGCCCCACATGGGGCTCTGAGCCCAAGGGGGAGTCTGCTTGTCCCTCTGCCCCTCCCCCCACTCGTGCTTGCGCTCTCTCAAATAAATAAATAAAATCTCTAAAAAAAAAAAGAAAGAAACTTAGAGTAAAACATGGAAGGAACAGGGGAACAGGAAGCTGAGGTGAGTAGGAAAGAAAGTATGGGGTGTGTACTTTTGCCATCCCCATCAGGGAAAAAGTGACTTGAGAGGAGATGTGGACAGTGGGGGTGGGGTGGAGTGGCCTCTCAAGAGAGGATATCACTTGTGCCTGGGGCTGGCCCCAGCTGATGCCCTGTAGCTCAGCCAGACCCAGGGAGAGTCCTGCATCCTACTCTCAGTAAGGTCAGACTGAGGCAGGAGTTCTGAGAGTGGTCAGTGGACTTCACCATTGCATTGTGTCAGTAGGGTAACTTTCAAACGTTAGAAAATCTTGAGACCTTAATCTTGAGTGAACACTGCTATTTTAATAATGTCTATAAGACATAGTGTGCTGAAGTAAACTCTATGTAACTTCATAATCGAGGTATGAAAGGTGTTGGACATAACAGTATGAGTGCATTAAAGTATTAAAGGTGGAGGTAGAAATTGTGGAATTCTTTGTAACATTTCTTTCATTTTTATGATTTAAAACAATCATTGTCAAGTAAGAAAAACTTTTTTCTCTGTAAAACCTTAGAATTCCTAAGCAGGATTTAAAACCTGAATCCAACTTAATCGTGTTCTGACCCTTCCTCTCAGGCTAATATCATTTTGGTAGAAATAGATTCAATTTTGTTTAAGCTGCTTTTTTCCTCAATACTTAATAATATGCAAATGTATGTAATTAATTTGGTTATTTGCATAATAAATGTTCCTGTAAAGTGTCTTTGCTGCATGATCCTGTGTTTTTTAATTATGTTTTTCAAAATTAGAAAAAAAAATGAATGCTAGTAAGCATTCAGAAAAATTAAAAAGTTTCTATCCCTATTTGTTTATATAAATTCAGTCAGGGATTAGCTGCCTTTAGCAATGGATTAAAACTTCCAATGCACCACCAGCTGCAGGGATAGGTCTGAGAAGCTTGGCTCCTGAACTCAGGAAAAGCCTCTTGGCGAAGAGGGATTGTGGGAGACAGAGGTATTGAGCTCTTCCTTGGCCACCTCTGCTCAGAATTCCTTTTCCTAGGAAATTGCAATGTATCGGGAGGGGTTGAGGAAGGAGAGTCAAGCAGTTTCTATATGTGCTGTGCTCAAGCTCCAGCCCTCAGCTCTTCACTCAGAGCATCAGGACAAGGCCTGTCTAGTTCCAGCCTCAGCATCCCTCCTCCTCAGGGAGGAAACACTCTTTTCCCACCTTTGTACTCAGTCCACTGTTCTCAGGATCTAGCCTCACCTGAGGCAGAAAAGATTTTCATGGTATTAAAATACGTTCCTTCACCACAAAAGCAATATGCAGTCATTATAAAAAAATATATGATATACAGACAAGTAAGCAGTAGAAAATATAAATCAGCCATAACATTACCATTCAGAGAAAATAATTTTTAACACTTTGAGATTATTAGCATTTTTTTTTTTTAGTTTCCTTGGGAATAAAAGTCCTGTGGTCAAATAATTTTGGGAAATCTATATGCTGAAGATCCCCACAGTAAAAAAACCCTGATTTTCCTCATTCCAAAACTTATTTGACTATTGAAACTATTTTGTGTGTGGGAAAGTTTTAATAAAAGTTATTCTGTGAGACGTACTTTGAGAAATTCTGGTGCAGACCCTGCTTGTTTCTGGCAGCTGTCCCCGAATGCTGTCCCTATCAGACTGGGGACGTGACAGCCCCTGTGGAGGTAGAGAACACGTCCTTTCTGAAAGGCCTGCGCCACTGTGGCTGCCCTGTGTGGTCTCTGGTTCTGTCTCCTGATTATTGCCTCTTTATTTTGCAACTGCCTCTTGTCTTCATGACATCAATGTCCTTGCCAATGTCTGGGCACAGTTTTATTAGAGGAAAATTATCACCCTTTTAAATGTGATTTGCAACCGATGTAAGATGCAAGGAGACTGAATCTTTATTTAAATGTTCTTATAAACCTGAGATACATGCCTGAAAGAGACACTCTGGAGCTCTGGCCTACTCATTTATCAAGCCACCTAATGGCTTTCAGCTGGATAGCTTAGTTGACCTGCTGTCTTCACAAGGAAATTGTTCAGGTCTTTATAATATGGGACTGGGTTCACCTGTAGGAAGTCCCCATGTGGAACTTTGGTGTATGATTCAAGAAATATAGGGACTCTGTCTCTCTCAAAAACATCTCTTCTACTGATCCTATTAAAGAGTTCTCATGAGATACTATTATAATTGTGTTTTGGCTAGGAAATGTAGTCATATACAAATCTTTTTCTTATTTAACCCACCTCTCTCCTCCACATGAGATCTCTAAAGAAAATAATTGCATAGGTTAAAGGAAAGCCAAGTAATATTTTATTATTAATTAGGACTTTGTTTCCAAGCCTCAAAACAGAAGTCCAGTAAACTAGGTTGTACCCAATGGGGAATTCTTCATGAGTAAGCAGCATAGGGGCAGTGTAGATCTTAGAACCAAATGCTGCTGGGTTCCATGCATTCACAGTTGGTCCTTAGAGCTCACCAGCCCCACAACCCAGAGATTCTCCACTATAGCCAGAGGAAATGGAGTCACAAAACAAGTTTGCAGTGTGCAGTGCAAAACAGATCAAACTTGGTTATTAAGAACAAAACAATGGGCCCAAAATGGAGTCACTTATGCTAAATTCCACATCATCAAACTGAGGCAACTCAATTACAGTTTCAGCTCTCCCAGAAATAAAATTTTAAACCACTCAGTCAGGAATTATGTAATCAGCATTAGTGAAGTAATCTGCCTGATAGGCCCCTTCCACCCCTGTAAAAGAAGGTGGCCTCGCCATAACAAATCCACTTTGTTATCCAGCATAATGTCCTTGTTCTCACTCCTTTCTGCCTATAAAAAGTCTTTCATATTGTATAGCTCCATACAGCTCTTTTTGTAAGAATGTTGATGATACTGACTGTGTCTTTTGCCCTCCATCTTATTCATGTTTAGCCGATGATCTCTCTTGGGACTCTGTGTTCTAGGCCCCTTGGAGATTAATATACATATCTGAGAAATGCCCTCCAAGGCTGGGACAGGAGGAGGCTTGCTTTGACCTCCCATGAGTCCATTAGAGATAACATAGTCTTTCTCTTTCCTGAGGCACAGGTGATTCCACAAGATCTAATTAAAGATTAGCTGTCAGTTAGGTGCATGCAAGCCCTTTGAGGTGTATGTGAACCCTTTGATCTCACTACAATGCCCATCTGCACTTCCCCTTGCTCTATAAAATCAGGGGACTAAGGCCCAGGCTTTGCAGAGGATAGCTATGCAGCTGCTGTGGATTATCTTCTGCCTGATCCATCCACCAGTAATTTATCCTGAATAAAACTCTGTGTAAACTTATGGAGTCACCTGCTTCATTTTCTAATCTCTAATTCTCTAATTTTGTCAGTTTGGGAGATACTTTACTCTTCCTTCCTCACCTTCTACCACCTTTCTGTCTGCTAGATTGGATGCCACCCAATTCATGAATTGTTGAATAAAACTAATAAGATCTTTAAAATTTACTCAGTTGAGTTTTATGTTTTTAATAGCTTGGTGGAAGCAGTGGCATCTAAAGAAGACTTCTGACAGCTTTGGGGGCAACAAGAAACAAAGGCTAGATTAACACTAGGTCACATGCCAACCTCAAGAAAATTTCTGTGCAATGAAGTACACTGTAAAACACCACACAATCCCCAGTGGTATACCTCTCTCAGGTATTAATTTGTCTCTGAGAGACCTAAGGCTTAACTGAAAAAAAAAAAAAAAAAGGATCCTCAAGTCCCAAAGAATTGAACATGCCACCTTATAATGAAACTTATTATGTATCTAAGAACTGTGGTCATGGAAACAGTAGATATCTACCTAGATGGCAAAATCTTACTAAGACAACCTAGAATTAGAATGGTTATTATAAGAAATGTTCCAACTAGACAAGATCATTCATTTAAGAAGTGAACTTGAAAGCAAGAGTTCCCAAATCAAACAAAATAGGATATCTATTTTAGTTGGTAAGGAGAAGCGTCCAAAAGGCTTAGGATTTCAAAGTTGCTTTATTGAAAGATTTATTGCAAAAAGCTAATAAAAAATTAAAGATACAAGTGGTAACAAAGCAAAAGACTAAGACTGATGTGACTCCTAGTACTCCCCTCTATCTTCCTTTACCTGAATACTCACAGTCTATTAGTCCTCTATCTCAATTGCCTTTCCACTCTGACCATAAGCAAAACCCCATCAAGTTAGTGGCATTTCAGATCTCTCTTTATCTACTTTCAAACGAGGTCCCCCAAATGGGCTCCTTAAAGGTTTGATAAGACTTCAAGAGATTCTTTGTAAATGCTACCAGTTACTCCCTTAAACAACCAAGGGGAAACTAATATTAAAATTAATGGAAAATCTTGCCAAATTCTTAGATATTGGAGCTACACTCTTAACTTTAAACTCCAACTCTGAGTCTGCAGATGGGATCCTAGAACTGGCAGAAGCTGGTGAAGGGTAAGAATTCTTACCAGAGTCAGCTCTCCTGCATCTCTGTCTGCAGTACCCATTTGAGAGAAGGAGGTAAAATTTCACTTTGTCCCTTCCTTTCCAAATCCAGATCCACTGGTTATTGATCCTTTCTCTCCCAGGGACAGCTATTGCCTTCTTGTATCTCTTATTTTGTGTCCTCAGAACTTGCCTTGGTCACTGTCAGGTTAGGGGTCCCCAAAATATGGCAGGCAGAAAAGCGGGTTGAATTTCATTTGTATCTGGGGCCCTACCATTTTCAGTTCTCAGGGGAATTGTCTGTCTTTATTTAAGTTATCTTTGGGAGTGGCTCTGGATCTTGGGAGGGTAATATGTTTTCAACCTCTTTGGGAATGCCTTGGGTTCATGGGGATGTTCAATACTGCCAGGAATTTTTACCGTTTGTCTGGGCTGAAACCTGACAAGATAAGATATTTGAAAGGATTTTTTAAAGTAGCTTTATGGTTAGAAGTTGGCCAAATTGAAGGCTCATAGAGCCTGACAGGACTTTTGTTTTTAGGCCTTCTCTTCTAAGCTAAAATGAAACTATGTAGCCAGAAGGAAAGAAAAAGTTCCAAAAACAAAGGTCTAAATCTAGAACATAGGAAGGAGTCTTTTGATTTCCATCTTAAAGATCTTCTGATATAATGAAGCAAATTAAAGATAATGTAGTTGGATAGGTAGGCCAACCCTTTTGAAGTCATTTAGATCACAGCCCAGTTCTTTGAGGAATTAAAAACAATGGTCTCTGTCTTACAAACTGAGCCTTTACAAGACCGAAATACAGCTCTGGAAGTAATTCAAAGCCCACCTATCTTTTTTTTACTAATCCTCAAACTTCTCCTATTCATCTCAAAAGGATTGTAGAGATTGTAAAAATTCTGGCTTAAGGAAACAAAAGTCCTTCTTGCGGGAACTTGCATTCTTTCCCTGTGTCTTTGAAATGTGATTGTCCTATTCTGTCTCTATGAACCTGATAATTCTTTTTTTTTTTTTTTTATGTATTTTTTTTTTTTAAAGATTTTATTTATTTATTTGAAAGAGAGAGAATGAGAGACAGAGAGCACGAGAGGGAAGAGGGTCAGAGGGAGAAGCAGACCCCCCGCCGAGCAGGGAGCCCGATGCGGGACTCGATCCCAGGACTCCAGGATCATGACCTGAGCCGAAGGCAGTCGCTTAACCAACTGAGCCACCCAGGCGCCCTGAACCTGATAATTCTTATCAGAAGGAATAAAGCAGAGAGGGAAGGCTATTTGAAAATTAGGCCTATGAAAAATTTTAAAAGTCTTTCCCACAAATCTCAGTAAGAAGCCATCTGAGCAGGTAAACTTAACGTATTCCATATGCCAAAAACTCAATTTGGATCCAACTGTTTTGTTGTTGTTGTTGTTGTTGTTGTTGTACTTAATAACCTAGCGAGTTTTGCATTATCATACCTGTCTGATGGCTAAGATTTTAAAATAAAAGCTGTAAGATCTCTATTTGTGTTTATGTGTATGTTTATATGTGTCTATATATGAATGTTGGAGATGTGGAGATTTTCTAACTCCAGATGGTATTACCAAAATTAATTTGTAAATGAGTTCTATTTAATTGGCTTAAAAATAAGTGCTTATCAAATAAAGTATACCTAAAACTCAAAAAAATATAGAAACTATCCCAAATGTTTTTCAAACTCATACAATAACCCAAGATAAATTTTGGTAAATAAAACCTAGTTAAGTTCCTTTGTTTAATAGGTATGTTTGGAGTAATCAGCATTAAATACAGACATACATTTTTTATTCTACTTGTTAGTCAAGTTCATATTATCTCTGATACAAAATTTGTCAGCAAGAAAAATAACTTGAAATGATGACTGGTTTACTGTCTTGTGAAATTTTCAGGAGTAATATAAATGTGTTAAAACAAGCTATCTAGATAGATGTAAGTGCGATACGTTTTTAGTAAACTTTTCAGCCATGATTATGTTTTATGGTATGTCTACTTAGTTTCCTAAATCTTTTTGGTAACTTGAGACTTTTTGGTAACTTGAGACTTAGTTTCCTAAATCTTTTTGGTAACTCTGCTGAGTTACGTTAAATGAGAGCTTGGGGAGCGGTGTCTGAGGGACAGGAAGAGACTGGTAACAGCGCGCAAACAGAACACGGGCTTAAGGGGCAAACACTGGGACCAGAGGCCGCAGAGCCGCCGGCCGCGCCCACGCCAGAGAGAACCCTGCCGGGACGGGAGCGGGCATCGCCGCTGCCAGCGCCTGGGAGGACCTAGCGTGGATCTGAGCCCACAGAAACGTGGCTGGAGGCGGCCGCCGCCGACGCTGCTGCTCCCGCTGCCCACGAGAACCCGGCTTGGAGCTGTGCCTACGGACCCGGGCGGCCACCGCTTCTGCACTGGCAGGGGCCGCGCAGTCCGGATTGCTCCAGTTTTGGAGGCACAGGGGGCAGAGACAAGCGGGGTGGGGTCCACCACTGAGGTGATCGCTGGGGGTGCGCACCACCTGTCGGAGGCTGCGGTGTTTTCAGCAGCGCTCACAGAGTGGGAGACTGTGTGTTTTGGAGGATTCAGAGAGGAGCAGACTGTGGCTTCTCTCCTCTGGGGCGGAGGTCTGGGTTCCGACATTTTCCTTTGCTGTGACCCTCGAAAAGGCATGGAAAGCCCTCAGAGAACAAAGCTGCCAGAGAACAAAAGCCCAAAGACCCAGTTTGCACAGAGCCCAGCCCCTTGACAGGGGGCACAGCAACTCTGACCGAGCAGGACTGACTGAAAAACAACGCAGCAGGCCCGTCCCCCAGAAGATAACCTGGAAGAACAAGAGGACAACAACCCCAGGGTTCCCATAAAACTGTAAAACCCCAACACCAGGGGAAAATTAGTTTATTCATTAAATAAATAATTAAACTAATTAAAATTAGTTTATTAAGCTCCTGGTGTTGCCTCAAGTCCTGTGTATTTCTTAGATACAACTTTTCTCTCTTTTTTAAATTCTTTCTGATGCTTCTTCTGTTTTTCTTTTTTTTCTACTTATCATTTCAACCAGATGTTTAATACAACATATTCCATAGTAATTTTTAAAATTGAACTTTTTCACAAATATACTTTTTTCTTTTTCTTTATAAATATATAGATAGATAGATATAAACTTCAATGTAGTCCTTTATCCCTACCTAATATTACCTCTCTCTCTCTCTCTCTATATATATATATCAGTTTTAATTTCCCTGTATCTCTGGAAATACAGGGAAAGAACTGTTCTCTAACAAAGAGAACAAAATATACCCAGGAAGAGCTGAAACACTCTACCTTGCCCACATAGAGGAATTATAGCCACCTTTCCTACACCCCCCCTTTCTTCTGTTTGTGTTTTTGTCTTTTTTTTTTTTTTTTTTTTTTTTTGGTGGGTTTTGTTTGTTTTTATTTTTGTATTTTAAATATCTTATTCTTGGGTTTCATTCTGGCTGGGTGTTTTTGGTGGTGGCTTCCGATTGCGCCAACTTTTCCCAAGGTGCACCTTGCCTGGATTGTGGTTGATACTTTCGACTGTACGTCCCCTCAATCACAACTCAACAGAATGACTAGGAGGAGGAACTCCCAACAAAGAAGACCCAGAGACAATGGCCTCCCCCACAGACCTAATGGATATTGATATAAGCAAGATGTCCGAAATAGACTTCAGGGTAACAGTTATAAAGATGACAGCTAGAATGGAGAAATCAATTAATGGCAACATAGAGTCTCTAAGGGCAGAAATGAGAGCCGAACTGGCAGAATGTAAAAAAGCTATCAATGAGACCCAAACTAATCTAGATAACTCTAACAGCTAGGGTAAATGATGCAGAAGAAAGAAATAGTGATCTAGAAGACAAACTGCTAGAAAAGAAGGAACAGGAGGAGGTCTGGAACAAACAGCTTAAAATCCATGAAAACAGAATTAGAGAAATAAGTGAAGCCATGAAATGTTCCAATGTCAGAATTATTGGGATCCCTGAAGGGGTGGAGAGAGAGAGAGAGAGGACTAGAAGATATATTTGAGCAAATTGTAGCTGAGAACTTCCCTAATCTGGGGAATGAAACAAACATTCATGTCCTAGAGGCAGAGACAACCCCTCCCAAGATCAAGGAGAACAGACCAATGCCCCGGCATGTAATAGTAAAACTCACAAATCTTAGAACAAGGAAACCATCTTAAGGGCAGTTGGGTGAAGAGATTCCTTACGTACAGAGGGAGGAACATCAAAATAACATCAGACCTTATCCAGAGAGACCTGGCAAGCCAGAAAGGGCTGGCAAGACATATTCAGGGTACTAAATGAGAAGAACATGCAGTCAAGAATACTTTATCTGGCAAGACTGTCATTTAGAATGGTTGGAGAGATGCAGAGCCTCCAAGATCAGCAGAAACTGAAAGAATATGTGACCACTAAGCCGGCCCTACAAGAAATAATAAGGGGGGTTTTATAAAAGGAGAAAGACCCCAAGAGTGATATAGGACAGAAATTCATAGAGACAATCTATAGAAACAAGGACTTCACAGGCAACATGATGACAATAAATTCATATCTTTCAATAATCACTGTCAACGTGAAGGGCCTAAATGCTCCCATAAAACAGCACAGGGTTGCAGATTGGATAAAAAGACAGGACCCATCCATATGCTGTCTACAAGAGACTCATTTTGAACCTAAAGATATATCCAGACTGAACGTGAAGGGATGGAGACCCATCTTTCATGCCAACGGACCTCAAAAGAAAGCCGGGGTAGCATTGTTGGTGGGGATGCAAGCTGGTGCAACCACTCTGGAAAACAGTATGGAGGTTCTCAAAAAGTTGAAAATAGAGCTACCATATGATCCAGCAATTGCACTACTGGGTATTTACCCCAAAGATACAAATGTAGGGATCCGAAGGGGTATGTGTACCCCAATGTTTATAGCAGCAATGTCCACAATAGCCAAACTGTGGAAAGAGCCAAGATGTCCATCGACAGATGAATGGATAAAGAAGAAGTGGTATATATACACAATGGAATATTATGCAGCCATCAAAAGGAATGAGATCTTGCCATTTGCAACGATGTGGATGGAACTGGAAGGTGTTATGCTGAGTGAAATAAGTCAATCAGAGAAAGACATGTATCATATGACCTCACTGATATGAGGAATTCTTAATCTCAGGAAACAAACTGAGGGTTGCTGGAGTGGTGGGGGGTGGGAGGGATGGGGTGGCTGGGTGGTAGACATTGGGGAGGGTATGTGCTATGGTCAGCACTGTGAATTGTGCAAGACTGTTGAATCACATATCTGTACCTCTGAAACAAATAATGCAATATATGTTAAGAAAAAAAAGAAGAAGAAGAAGAAGATAGCAGGAAGGGAAGAATGAATGGGGGGAAATCGGAGGGGGAAATGAACCATGAGAAACAATAGACTCTGAAAAACAAACTGAGGGTTCTAGAGGGGAGGGGGGTGGGAGGATGGGTTAGCCTGGTGATGGGTATTAAAGAGGGCATGTTCTGCATGGAGCACTGGGTGTTATGCACAAACAATGAATCATGGAACACTACATCAAAAACTAATGATGTAATGTATGGTGATTAACATAACAATAAAAACTTAAAAAAAAAGAAAGCCAGGGTAGCAATTCTCATATCAGAAAAATTAGATTTTAATGTAACGACTATAGTTAGAGACACAGAAGGACACTATATCATTCTTAAAGGGTCTATCCAACAAGAAGAACTAACAATTATAAATATCTATACCCCCAACATGGGAGCAGCCAACTACATAAGCCAACTGTTAACCAAAATAAAGAGACATATTGATAATAATACGTTAATTGTAGGAGACCTCAACACTCCACTCTCAGCAACAGACAGATCATCTAAGCAGGAAATCAACAAGGAAACAAGAACTTTGAATGACACACTGAACCAGATGGACCTCATAGATATATACAGAACATTCCACCCTAAAACAACAGAATATTCATTCTTCTTGAACACACATGGAACTTTCTCCAGAATAGACCACATATAGGGTCACAAATTAGGTCTCAACCAATACCAAAAGATTGAGATTATTCCCTGCATAGTCTCAGACCACAGTGCTTTCAAACTGCTACTCAATCACAAGAAAAAATTTGGAAGAAATTCAAACACTTGGAAGCTAAAGACCACTCTGCTTAAGAATGTTTGGGTCAACCAGGAAATCAAAGAAGAACTTAAACAATTCATGGAAACCAATGAGAATGAAAATGCATCAGTCCAAAACCTATGGGATATGGCAAAGGCGGTCCTAAGGGGGAAATACATAGCCATCCATGACTCACTCAAAAAATAGAAAAATCCAGAATTTACCAACTAACTTTGCACTTTAAAGAACTAGAGAAAAAGCAACAAATGATGCCTAAGCCATGCATTAAAAGAGCAATAATTAAGATTAGAGCAGAGATCAATGAATTAGAAGCCAGAAATAAAATAGAGCAGATCAATGAAACTAGAAGCTGGTTCTTTGAAAGAATTAATAAGATCAATAAACCACTGGCCAGACTTATCCAAAAGAAAAAGAAAGGACCCAAATTAATAAAATGATGAATGAAAGGGGAGAGATTATGACTAACACCAAGGAAATAGAAGCAATTATTAGAAATTATTATCAACAACTATATCCTAATAAATTAAGCAACCTGGAGAAATGAATGCCTTCCTGGAAACCTATAAACTACCAAGACTGAAACAGGAAGAAACTGACAACCTGAAAAGGCCAATAACCAGTAACGAGATTGAAGCAGTGATCAAAAGCCTCCCAAAAAACAAGAGTCCAGGGTCTGATGGATTCCCTGGGGAATTCTACCAAACATTCAAAGAAGAAATAATACCTATTATCCTGAAGCTGTTTCAAAAAATAGAAACAGAAAGAAAGCTTTCAGACTCATTCTATGAGGCCAGCATAACCTTAATCCCCAAACCAAGCAAAGACCCCATCAAAAAGGAGAAGTTCAGACCGATATCCCTGATGAATATGGATGCCAAAATTCTCAACAAAATCCGAGCTTATAGGATCCAACAGTACATTAAGAGGATCATCCACCATGACCAAGTGGGATTTATCCCTGGGATGCAAGGGTGGCTCAACATTCACAAATCAATCAATGTGATAGAACACATTAATAAGAGGAGAGGGAAGAATGATATGGTCCTCTCAATTGACGCAGAAAAAACATTTGGCAAAATACTGCATCCTTTCCTGATTCAAACTCTTCAGAGTTGAGGGATAGAGAGAATATTCCTCAAGATCATAAAATCCACCTGTGAAAAACCCACAGCAACTATCATTCTCAATGGGGAAAAGCTGAGAGCCTTTCCCTTAAGATCAGGAACATAACAAGCATGCCCACTCTAGCCACCCTTGTTCAATGTAGTACTAGAAGTGCTAGTAATAACAATCAGAAAACAAAAAGATAAAAGGTATTCAAATTTGCAAAGAAGAAGTCAAACTCTCTTTCTTTGCAGATGACATGATACTTTATGTGGATAACCCAAACTCCACCCCCAAATTACTAGATCTCATACAGCAATTCAGGAATGTGGAAGGATACAAAATCAATGCACAGAAATCAGTTGCTTTCTTATACACTAACAATGTAACTGTAGAAAGAGAAATTAGAGAAATGATTCCATTTACAATAGCACCAAAACCCATAAGATACCTTGGAATAAACCTAACCAAAGAGGTAAAGTATTTATTCTCTAGGAACTACAGAACACTTATGAAAGAAATTGAAGAAGACACAAAAAGATGGAAAAACACTCCATGCTCATGGGTCGGAAGAATAAACATTGTTAAAATGTCCATGCTCTCCAGAGCAATCTATACCTTCAACACCATCCTGATCAAAATCCCAATGGCATTTTTCAAAGTGCTGGAACAAACAATCCTAAAATTTCTATGGAACCAGGAAAGACCCCGGATCACCAAGGAAATGTTGAAAAAGAAAAACAAAGCTGGGGCATCACATTGCCTGATTTCAAGCTTTATAACAAAGCAGTGATCACCAAGACAGCATGGTACTGGCACAAATACAGACATACAGACCAATGGAACAGAATAGAGAACCCAGATATGGACCCTCAACTCTATGGTCAAATAATCTTTGACAAAGCAGGAAAAAATATGTAATGGAAAAAAGACAGTCTCTTCAATAAATGGTGCTGGGAAAATTGGACAGCTATATACAGAAGAATGGAACTCAACCATTCTCTAGCACCATACACAAAGATAAACTCAAAATGGATGAAAGACCTCAATGTGAGACAGGAATCCAGCAAAATCCTAAGAGGAGAACATAGGCAGTAACCTCTTCGACATTGCCCACAGCAACTTCTTTCAAGATACATCTCCGAAAGCTAGTGAAACAAAAGCAAAAATGAACTTTTGAGACTTCATCAAGATAAAAAGCTTCTGCACAGCAAGGGAAACCGTCAACAAAACAAAGAGGCAGCCCACAGAATGGGAGAAGATTTTTGCAAATGACACCACAGACAAAGGGCTGATATCCAAGATCTATAAACAACTTCTCAAACTAAACACCCAAAAAACAAATAAGTCAATAAATGGGCAGAAGACATGGACAGACACTTCTCAAAAGAATACATACAAATGGCTAACAGACACATGAAAAACTGTTCATCTTCATTAGCCATCAGGGAAATTCAAATCAAAACCACATTGAACCAGTTAGAATGGCAAAAACTGACAAGGCAAGAAACAACAAATGTTGTTTCTTACACTGTTGGTGGGAATGCAAGCTGGTACAGCTACTTTGGAAAACAGTGTGGAGGTTCCTCAAAAATTTAAAAATAGAGCTACCCTATGACCCAGCAATTGCACTACTGGGTATTTACCCCAAAGACACAGATGTAGTGAAAAGAAGGGCCATATGCATCCCATTGTTCATAGCAGCAATGTCCACAATAGCCAAACTGTGGAAAGAGCTGGGATGCCCTTCAACAGACAAATGGATAAAGAAGATGTGGTCCATATATACAATGGAATATTACTCAGCCATCAGAATGGATGAATACTCAACTTTTGCATCAACGTGGATGGAACTGGAGAAGATTATGCTAAGGGAAATAAGTCAAGCAGAGAAAGTCAATTATCATATGGTTTCACTTATTTGTGGAACATAAGGAATAGCATGGAGGACATTAGGAGAAGGAAGGGAAAAATGAATGGGGGGAAATCGGAGGGGGAGACTCACCATGAGGGACTATGGACTACAAGAAACAAACTGAGGGTTTTAGAGGGGAGGGGAGTGGGAGGATGGGTTAGCCCAGTGATGGGTATTAAGGAGGGCACGTATTGCATGGAGCACTGGGTGTTATATGCAAACAATGAATCATGGTACATTACATCAAAAACTAATGATGTAATGTATGGTGACTAACATGACATAATAAAAAAAAGGAAAGAAAAAGTTAAGTTAAATGATATACTCATTGACTATATAGAGCATTTCTAAATAAGATAAATTAATTAAACATTAATTACTGAACATAGGTTTACTTGTCTTCAACTTCTTATAACAGAGGAAATATAAATATTTGGGTCTGTTAGTAAATATTTTGTGCCACATTGAAAACTTATACTATGAGGCACTGTGTTTCCAAAATTTTAAAATGTATCCATAAATTTGACTCTCTAAAGAATGCTTATGTAACAGAAAGTTCATAATTGCATACTTATTAGATTTCACTAGAAATTGAGGTTTCTAAGAGGTAAGAATTTTAATTAATAAATATAATTAAAACTACTACAAATAAGGAAAACACCTCTGTATACATGAAAATAGGATGTGTTTTTAGCTAAGCAAAGGCATGAGTTACAGAGATGCACTTTTGTGAAAGGAAAATAAATTTGTCATAAATAAAACTGGTTATGTCAGAATGGGAAAGAGATAAAGGACAAAATGACACAGAATGTTGAGAAGAGAGAGAGAAAAAAGAGAATTTTACCTTATATAATCAAGCTGGCTTACAACATTCACGCAGTGCTCATCACAAGTGCCCTCCTTAATCGCCATCCCCTGTTTAACCCATCTCCCTGCTCACCTCCTCTCTAGTAACCCTCAGTTTGTTCTCTATAGTTAAGAGTCTGTTTCTCTTAGTTTTCCTCTCTCTTTCTTTATTTTCCTATGCTCTTTTTTTTTTTTAATTTCTGAAATTCCACATATGAGAGAAATCATATGTATCCAAAACAACATCGCTCGGCATCAGGGAAATCCAAACCTTTTGATATTTTAAATATGACAAACTTTCCCAAATCAAATTTTTGATCTGACCAAAATTTTTCCTTTCATTCCTCTTTCCTCTCTAAACACCCTTTTCCTAATTCTTATACCATTGGTCTTTATGATTCTTTTGTTTACCTTTCTTCTGACCTAGAAAGAAAGTATCATTGTTCTCCTATCTCAGGCCATTACAAAGGGCTAGGGGTAATCCAACCTCCAAATGACTGTTGAATTTGCCATGATGCTGGTCCTATAGTTCTGCCCATCACAAACTTTTCTGATTTCCAATGCCTCAATTTCTCTGAAAGAACTCAGAGGATCCATTTTCCTGTCTCTCTGGCTAACAAATCCTAAACCTAGTGAATCTTGTGTTCATGCTCTGTACAAAAAAGGGACATGAGGCAAGTGTAATCAAAATAAAACCACCTCTTATGGTCTATACCTTAATTTTTACTAGTCTCCATTGCTGTCACCTTTTCAGTCCTGAGACACAGACCCGAATGGAAAATACCAGGAGGCATTCATGATTCAAAATTCACTTCTTTTGGTAAATTACTGTTCCTCTAGCTAGGAGTAAATGCAAATGAGACTATGATTAGAAATCTCTCTCTTTTACTTGAAAATATTGCAGAATCTGCTGCTTAAGTAATAATTGCCCAACCAAAATCTTTAGACTCTTTGGCCAAAGTTGTTCTCAATAATAGGCTAGCCTTGATTATATTTTAGCAGAACAAGAATGTGTTCACACTATGCCCAACACCACTTGCTGCACTTGGATTGCTACTTCTGCTGAAGTTGACTCAGCTATATAAGATTAAACCAGTTAGAATGTGACTCCTTCATTAGTTTTTGTTTGTTTGTTTGTTTGTTTTGTTTTATTTATTTGATTTTGATTGGTTTAGCTCCTGGGGATATGTGGTCCATATATAAAATGGAATATTACTCAGCCATCAGAATGAATGAATACCCAACTTTTGCATCAACTCCAAATCACACTTCAGACTTTAGGAATTATCCTGTCTATAATTATCATAGTAGCCTCCCTAGTGCACTGTATTCACAGCTGGTAAATACCAAGCAAATTATCTCCCTAAGTATAGAATATCAGAAAAAGAATAAAGAGAATTATCCCAACTTAGAGAATGTGAAACCAGTGTCATGACCTGTCAATTCCAAAAAGTGTTTCAAAAACAACAACAACAAAACAAACAAACAAAAAACAAACCTGTAAGAACTCCAGAGAGGTAGCTGGGAGTACTGTTAATAACTTAAATTTTGATCACATCTCTCACTGAGGCAGTGTCTGATCAAAAGAGGGAAATTGTTAAAAACAAGACAACAGACCCTAAATGGAGTTGCTTATGCTAAAATTCATGTCACCAAACTGACTTAATTACAGTTTCACCTCTCCCAGAAATGGAATATTAAACCAATCAGGAATTGCCTAATTGGCACTAGTTAGGTAATCTGTGTAATAGTCCCTTCCATCTCCTAAAGGAAAGTGGCCTTGACATAACCAATCTGCCTTTTATTTGTTTGTTTGTTTAATATAACTTCATTGTTGGGGCACCTGGGTGGCTCAGTTGTTAAGCGTCTGCCTTCAGTTCAGGTCATGGTCCCAGGGTCCTGGAATCTAGCCCCACATTGGGCTCCCTGCTCAGCAGGAAGCCTGCTTCTCCCTCTCCCACTTCCCCTGCTTGTGTTCTCTCTCTTGCTGTCTCTCTTTCTCTCAAATAAATAAATAAATAAAATCTTTAAGAATATATATATGTATATATAAATATGTTTTATATATATAAACTTCCTTGTTCTGGCTCCCTTCTGCCGATAAGTCTTTAATATTGCACAGCTCCTTAGGGGTCCTTTCTATCTGTTGTTTTGGATGCTGCCTGATTCACTAATTATTGAATAAGTTAGTAAGATCTTTAAAATTCATTCAGTTGAATTTCATTTGTTTGTTTGTTTGTTTATTTATACTTTTTTAGCAAGAAGAAGTGAGACATTCAGAGAGAAAAACCGGCACCTGGGTACTTACCACTATAGCCACATGAATAAGTAAGAAAAAAAGGGGCCATGCCCTCATGTGCTTCCTCTGAAAACTAACCATGGGCAGTATAGCTAAGCATTGACACAGAACTTGGAATTTCCTGTCCTTGATTCCAACTGTCCAGTTATCATTGTTGCTTAACAAATGCCCCAAACTTGCCAATGTGAAATAGCACATATTTCCTTGTGCTCTTGGATTATGCGAGTAGAGTGGCTTCTGTGTTTTCCACAATGTCTGCATCCTCAGCTTGGAAGACTTGAAAATTGGGAGACATGATAGCTGGGGTCTGAAACTATCTGAAGGCTTCCTTGCTCACATGCAATGATGTTGGTTGTTGTCTGGGCCGTGGATGGGATAATTGGCCAGGTCACTTCTATGTGGCCTCTCTATGTGGCTTCTTGGGTTCCTTCACATCATGGTGGCTGGTTTCTGAGAGCAAACATTCCAGGAGAATGGGGATAAAGCTGTATCACTTTTATGTGCTAGTTTTGGAAGTAAAATTATGTCACTTTCACTGCACTCCATTGGTCAAGGTGGTCACCAAGCCCCAGTCACATCTGAGGGGAAGAAAAAGGACACCACCATTCCATGGCTGGGATGTCAAGATCTCCTTGTAAGGAGAGCATGTGAGATAGAAGATGTTGTAAGAGCCATTGTTGCCACACTGACTCATCCTTGGGGAGTAATTAGTGTGTGGGGTGGGGGTAAGTGGGTGAGGGAGATGTAGGAGCAGGGTGGGAGGGCAGGGGAGAGTAGCAAGTCTTGTATTTGTCCTGGATGATAACTGATAGTGGCACATATGCATAAAATCCACTGTTAGTTTCCATCTCTGGTACAGAACAAAAGTCTCAAAAATTTATTGAACTATTATTTGCTATTGACATCAATTTTAAACTATTCACTTATATTGTCTATTTGTTATATTAAAAAGCAGATAGGAGGGCTGAGAATCAAGACAGGAAAGTTGTTCTTTGGTGAAAGTCTTTGGGATATACTTGTCTATATGTCCCTACAGGGCAAATGTTGAGGAGGCTGGA
Organism: Halichoerus grypus; assembly: GCF_964656455.1. Taxonomy (NCBI): domain Eukaryota; kingdom Metazoa; phylum Chordata; class Mammalia; order Carnivora; family Phocidae; genus Halichoerus; species Halichoerus grypus. The sequence continues at coordinate 81,735,417 of NC_135722.1, read as the reverse complement.
GATAAAAACAAGTGAACAAAGAACTTGAAGAAAAGGAAGAAGGAATATGCTAATCACAAACTGCTTGCTTCACAGTTTAACCTTGGCCAATCCTTCTAAGAAGTAAGAGTCCGCTTGGGCAGAAGTTTTTATCTTTTCTGTATAATCATTTATTTAATCAACAACCTGCCTTAGGGAACTTCTTTATGCAAAGTCAAACCAAAATATAAGGCAGGAGTAGATGACAGGTATGTTCTCTAAGACTTGGAATTCCAGTTTGCGACAGAGATGTGGGATAAGGTAGGTGGTTTATCACCATATCACTGTATGAAAACAATACTAATATGTAGGTTAAGCATAATTCTGAGAAGTTATACAATATATACAGAAAATATCGACTAAGCTTCTTTAGTTGTAAGTGAGAGAAAGATATTTTGACAAATAAAAAATAGATTTATTTGGAACATGGTTGAACATCTTGTAAAGGAAAAGTTGAAAACAAGACTCATCAAGTGAAAGAACCATAGTGGAGTATCTTTCTTGATGTTCCTGAGTCTCAGAAACCAATAACAGTCTCACCAGTGTTGCTGTAATCAGGATTAATAAACTCTAACCTTCTACAGTATTTGGGTCACTGATCATATTCCATAGAGAGAATATCTGAATAATGAGCCAGCCTGGGTCACACTGATGAGGTTCTACTTATAGTTCCATAGATCTTATTGAACAGGGGAAGACTTGAATGGTTCTGATATGCAGTCAAGGTTTAGAAACATCTAGAATATTGATGCTCAAATTGTGATCCATGTTCCAGCAGCATTGGCACCTCTTGGAGCTTGTTACAAATGCAGAATCTTAGATTCTATGTTAGAAATACCGAATTGGAATCTGCACATTAACATTTGAGAAACACTGAATTAAACCAATGTTTATCAATCTAGGTGGCATTGCAATCATTGTGGAGATTTTCAATATGCAGCTGCTTAAGCTTGCTCTAGACCTACCAAACAGAGCTTCCCGTGGTAGGGCCAGGACCCTGGTGCCAACTCCACAGGTCATCATTGATGAAGACATTGAGCCTCAGGGAGATGAAACACCTTCTCCCATCAAACAGGCCTAGTTCTATTTGTTTTCCTGTTATATAGTTTTTAAACTGCATCTCTCAATCTCCTGAGCTTGAGGGAAGAGATCATCAAACAGGGTGATTCCTGAGAGAACAGTGGAAACTATAGGATATGATCAGTCACATCTGGTGGGTTCTGTGGTGGGCTAGATGCTCACCAGTTATACTTGTTGAGCTGAATTAATATACTTATATGTTTTGTGTTTTAATAGCTGTTTCTTTTTTACTCTGGAGGATATAAAAAAATGGGGCTGGAGATGTAAATATTTCCATTTAGACAGTTGATGCAGCCACATTAGTCTATGACAAGGACAACAAAATAAGGTCATTATAATGACTAACCACATTATAGGATACAAAACCTTGAATTTACAGTGTGTGTTTAGAAATTAGAAATCTTTTGTCATTTATTATATATAAAACTGTACATGAAAATGTGATAGTGTGCTAGGTGGTGGAACAGCTGAGGTGGAGACTTGCTAATTAGTTTTGAACAAACCCAAATGAATGAGATTTGAACTCTGTAAGGGAAGAAACACAGAGAGGAAGAGATAGGGGAAGCAGACATGGAGGTTGCCTCTCGCCAGGAATGTTTTGGACAAAGTAGCCAAGAGAGATTATGTTTGTCCTGGCTAATGACAGCATGTGAGTGACCAAGCAGCAAAGTACTTTGAGGATGGGAGTCTCTATACAAATACCAAATGTAACTCTATCCAATATTAATAATAATTTTATTATTCCCACTACTATGTAGAGATGATAATATAAAAAGTGTTTTTATAATTAAGAAAACAGAGTTACTTAAATTTGCAATTATCCAGTCAGTGATTTTTATATAATGAATATAGATTGTACTGAGTTACCAAGTTTACATGACCTGAAATAGAACACTGTATGCAGATGTGATTATATCCCAAGCTTTAAACTGCTCTAAAATGTGATTTTTTTAAATAAAATGATGTTGCAGCCAGGTGTGGGCCATCAGCTTTAAAAACAATTGGTTTCTTTATATAAACCCGCCTCTTTCTCTCCCACGATTCAATTTGAAACAGGGAAGCCATTCTTACTCACATGAGCCCTGCAGAGCTGAAGTGGAAGGTATGCTAAAACAATGCATACTTTTATTTGAGAGTCAGAGGGGACACCAGCTTCCCTAAGGACATCTTGAGCTTTGCAAAACATTCCCAGGAGGACAGCCATGTAGCTACATCTCTCCCTAGGTGAGTGCACCCCCACCATGGCATCTAGACCATTCATGTGCCAACGATGTAGATCCACACCTCCAGCCCAGACCTCTCTTGGGAACAACAGACTGTTCACATGACAACTTCACTGCAGTGGCCCACTGGGATCCAAAAATGAATGTTCCAAATGCCATCCTTCTCTCATCAACCTGTTCTTATGTAGTCTTTGTTATCTCAGTAAATGGCATCATTATCCAACCAGTTCATTGAGCCAGAAATACAAGATTTCTTGTCCACACCTCCCTTTGTCTTATCACTCACTTTAAGTGACTTTAAGACTTTATGTCTCCAAGTCTTGTCCATTTTATTTTCAAACTATATGGCTTCTGGGGAAAAGGGATAGATACTCTTAGAACAGTCTTAAATTCAATTTGGTTCAACAAACATATTTAAAAGACTACGTAATGTCATTTCAATTTTATATAGAGGATGAAAGAGAAAAGACTCTTTATTTTAAGGAA